>NW_027316389.1:29167228-29422228 GCF_026437365.1 Eucyclogobius newberryi
ACTGCATGGTTGCTACGTAGATAATTTACTGAGTTTATTTTTTTTCCTGGCCTGAAAGCTTCACAGTTGTAGCGTAACATGGGGAGAAAGAGAGGAGAGACATTTGGGTTTCAGTAAAATGAGTCCGACCTGTCATGGGCACTTCTAAGATTTGTCCGTCAGATTAAATGAACTGAATCAAAATCAGATTTCCCCCAATATACTTTTGACAGTTAATAAATCCCTTTATAACTATATGGATTTATTTCAATGACAACTTTTACTTTCATTTCAAAACAATTTTTTAAAGGTACTCTGTTGGTTGGATTGGTTTGCCATATGCCATTATACATTATTATCACAGGTGCATTCATTCAAAAAATAAAATAAAATTGAACAACATTCATTTTCACTGTCAGAGTGGTCACCTCTCCACAGATCTGACCTGTAAATTGGCCTGTTGGCGTCACCTGCTTGTCTCCAAGGAGATGGATAAGTCTACTGCCACACTGCAGAACGTTCCAGGCAAATGTATTTACAGTATGGAGATGGGCAGATTGCAGGCCCTCCACATAGAAGGTACACGGTGCACCTTTTATACTTGGTGCACCTTTTATACTTGGTGCACCTTTTATACTTGGTGCACCTTTTATACTTGGTGCACCTTTTATACTTGGTGCACCTTTTATACTAAGTGCACCTTTTATACTTGGTGCACCTTTTATACTAAGTGCACCTTTTATACTAAGTGCACCTTTTATACTTGGTGCACCTTTTATACTAAGTGCACCTTTTATACTTAGTGCACCTTTTATACTTGGTGCACCTTTTATACTTGGTGCACCTTTTATACTAAGTGCACCTTTTATACTTGGTGCACCTTTTATACTAAGTGCACCTTTTATACTAAGTGCACCTTTTATACTTGGTGCACCTTTTATACTAAGTGCACCTTTTATACTTGGTGCACCTTTTATACTTGGTGCACCTTTTATACTTGGTGCACCTTTTATACTTGGTGCACCTTTTATACTTGGTGCACCTTTTATACTAAGTGCACCTTTTATACTAAGTGCACCTTTTATACTTGGTGCACCTTTTATACTTGGTGCACCTTTTATACTTGGTGCACCTTTTATACTTGGTGCACCTTTTATACTAAGTGCACCTTTTATACTAAGTGCACCTTTTATACTAAGTGCACCTTTTATACTTGGTGCACCTTTTATACTAAGTGCACCTTTTATACTAAGTGCACCTTTTATACTTGGTGCACCTTTTATACTTGGTGCACCTTTTATACTTGGTGCACCTTTTATACTTGGTGCACCTTTTATACTTAGTGCACCTTTTATACTAAGTGCACCTTTTATACTTGGTGCACCTTTTATACTTGGTGCACCTTTTATACTTGGTGCATCTTTTATACTAAGTGCACCTTTTATACTTGGTGCACCTTTTATACTAAGTGCACCTTTTATACTTGGTGCACCTTTTATACTAAGTGCACCTTTTATACTAAGTGCACCTTTTATACTAAGTGCACCTTTTATACTAAGTGCACCTTTTATACTTGGTGCACCTTTTATACTTGGTGCACCTTTTACACCAAGTGCACCTTTTATACTTAGTGCACCTTTTATACTTAGTGCACCTTTTATACTTAGTGCACCTTTTATACTTGGTGCACCTTTTATACTTGGTGCACCTTTTATACTAAGTGCACCTTTTATACTTAGTGCACCTTTTATACTAAGTGCACCTTTTATACTTGGTGCACCTTTTATACTAAGTGCACCTTTTATACTTGGTGCACCTTTTATACTAGGTGCACCTTTTATACTTGGTGCACCTTTTATACTAAGTGCACCTTTGCACCTTTTATACTTGGTGCACCTTTTATACTTGGTGCACCTTTTATACTTAGTGCACCTTTTATACTAAGTGCACCTTTTATACTTGGTGCACCTTTTATACTTGGTGCACCTTTTATACTTGGTGCATCTTTTATACTAAGTGCACCTTTTATACTTGGTGCACCTTTTATACTAAGTGCACCTTTTATACTTGGTGCACCTTTTATACTAAGTGCACCTTTTATACTTGGTGCACCTTTTATACTAAGTGCACCTTTTATACTAAGTGCACCTTTTATACTTGGTGCACCTTTTATACTAAGTGCACCTTTTATACTAAGTGCACCTTTTATACTTGGTGCACCTTTTATACTTGGTGCACCTTTTATACTTGGTGCACCTTTTATACTAAGTGCACCTTTTATACTAAGTGCACCTTTTATACTAAGTGCACCTTTTATACTTGGTGCACCTTTTATACTTGGTGCACCTTTTACACCAAGTGCACCTTTTATACTTAGTGCACCTTTTATACTTAGTGCACCTTTTATACTTAGTGCACCTTTTATACTTGGTGCACCTTTTATACTTGGTGCACCTTTTATACTAAGTGCACCTTTTATACTTAGTGCACCTTTTATACTAAGTGCACCTTTTATACTTGGTGCACCTTTTATACTAAGTGCACCTTTTATACTTGGTGCACCTTTTATACTAAGTGCACCTTTGCACCTTTTATACTTGTTGCACCTTTTATACTTGGTGCACCTTTTATACTTAGTGCACCTTTTATACTAAGTGCACCTTTTATACTAAGTGCACCTTTTATACTTGGTGCACCTTTTATACTAAGTGCACCTTTTATACTTGGTGCACCTTTTATACTAAGTGCACCTTTTATACTTGGTGCACCTTTTATACTAAGTGCACCTTTTATACTTGGTGCACCTTTTATACTAAGTGCACCTTTTATACTTGGTGCACCTTTTATACTTGGTGCACCTTTTATACTAAGTGCACCTTTTATACTAAGTGCACCTTTTATATTTGGTGCACCTTTTATACTTGGTGCACCTTTTATACTTGGTGCACCTTTTATACTTGGTGCACCTTTTATACTAAGTGCACCTTTTATACTAAGTG
Organism: Eucyclogobius newberryi; assembly: GCF_026437365.1. Classification (NCBI taxonomy): domain Eukaryota; kingdom Metazoa; phylum Chordata; class Actinopteri; order Gobiiformes; family Gobiidae; genus Eucyclogobius; species Eucyclogobius newberryi. Next base: position 29,170,207 of record NW_027316389.1, read on the forward strand.
CACCTTTTATACTTGGTGCACCTTTCATACTAAGTGCACCTTTTATACTTGGTGCACCTTTTATACTAAGTGCACCTTTTATACACGGTGCACCTTTTATACTTGGTGCACCTTTTATACTAAGTGCACCTTTTATACTTGGTGCACCTTTTATACTAAGTGCACCTTTTATACTTGGTGCACCTTTTATACTAAGTGCACCTTTTATACTTGGTGCACCTTTTATACTAAGTGCACCTTTTATACTTGGTGCACCTTTTATACTAAGGCAAGGCAAGGCAAGTTTATTTGTAGAGCACATTTCATACACAAGGCAATTCAAAGTGCTTCACAGCAGGAAAAATGCATTCAAATCACAAAGAAATTACAGAAATACAATAAAAATATAGCCGCAAGCGGCAATGATCGGCCCTCGCCACGCCGCCGCCACACCGCCGCCACGCCGCAAGAGGAGGGGGCGCTAACGCGCCCCAATTGTCCTTTTATTACGCCTACTGCTGAATCTGTGACGCTGTCACATCTTCTCCCCTTTGTTTTACCATCAAAAAGCAATTTTATTTTGAATTCTTGGCAAAATGTGCGGCTTTGCCGCACAGACACCGTGACTCTTTGAATGAAAATGTGGATAACTTTTGATGGTCCACCCCTGAAGATGAGTCTCACCAAATTTCAGGTTAATAGGGCTGACGCCCTGGGAGGAGTTTGTGAAAGTCTAAAGTGTAAACATGTTCTGGCGATTTCCCCATTGGAATAACATGAAAGGTTTCGGTCATCGTTACGGCAACGCCATAACAATTATGACATGGGTCTCATTGACTTTTTTGATGGGGATGCTAAAATTGAGTTGTGTGTCAAATTTCATATAATTTCGCAAAACTAAACATTTAACCTCCATATAAAATCTGTAGGGGGCGCTGTGGCGCCAAATGAATTTATTTCACTTCAAGTAGGTTTAGGGCAAAGAGTTTAACAACTGATTCTAATTTGACGCAATTCGGACTTTTTAAATATGGGAGATTTCTGAAATTCTAGCTACAGTTTGCGGCTTCGCCGCACAGAGACCGTGAGAGGTATCAATGTAATTTGGATAACTTTTGATGTCCCACTCCTCAGTAGCATTTTCACCAAATTTCAGCTTTTTAGGGCCAACGCCCTGGGAGGAGTTCGTAAAAGTACGACGTTTGGAAAAACTCCGAAGTCATGTTTAGCCATTTTTGAAGCAATATGGCCGACATTTGGTTGGGCGGACGGCGTTGCCGTAATAATATTTTTTACTTCTCTTGTCACCATCTACCTCGGCGCCAAATTTCATGATTCTACGATCAGATTTTTTTTGGGTCATTTCCCATCTCTCAATGCATTTTTGGTACATTTGGGGGCGCTGACGCGCCAATTTTTTTTATTTTAGAAAAGGGAAATAGCCAGAATGTAGAGAGGCACGATTTTTAGAGGTGTGAACATTTTTGTGACTTTTCGTCAATGTTCACTGGGTGAAAAATAGGGGGGTTGGTCCCGAGAAGAAAGAATAATATTCCGATGCGAAAACAATGTTTCCCATTTTTCAAATATCATAAACTATACATTTTCGGAAAGCGCTCGCGCTTTCCTACCTCATGGTGTGGGTCCCTGGTCACTGACGGGTACTTTCGTTAATTTTGAGTGGGCTCCGCCCACTTTGTGTTTTTGGCCCTCTATACAGTAATAATGTTCAATTTTTGCATTACATGCTTATATGCACGGAACATGCAAGAGATGGGGAACGTATTCGTGAGCTACTTAGCGCAAATGAGTGCTTTATATGGGGATGACGACCGCTTCGCGGTCGTCATCTCAATGTAAAGTGCTCGTTTAGTGCGCACTTTTGCACGGGCTTCGCCCGTTTACAACGGTAATGTTCCATTTTCCTACTACTAATTAGTATGCACGGGGCGTGCATGAGTGAAGGAGTGCGTTAGTGAGTGTTTGGAAGTGGGCGAGCGCTTCGCGCTCGATTTCGTGCGCACTACGTGCGCACTTTCGCAGCCGTGCTTCGCACGGCCTTACGAGATTAATAAGCCTCTCGCCAGCTTGTGGCGCTCGGGCCTAATTAACTAAATTAAAAATTATCAATCCAACTGATTTTCTAAACTAATAAAATCACAAACAAAAGAGAAGAGTGCAAAGAAAAAATCCTTTTAGTCATATGCGCAGCTAAACAAAACAGTTTTTAGCTTAGATTTGAACATTGTCAGAGTAGAAGCCTGTCTCACATCTTCAGGAAGACTGTTCCAGATTTTAGCTGCATAAAACTGAAACGCAGATTCCCCATGTTTTGTCCTGACTCTGGGCACCAGCAGGAGGCCGGTCCCTGAGGTCCTCAGAGTCCGAGATGGTTCATATGGCACTAACATATCCAAGATGTACTTTGGTGCTAGGCCATGGAGAGACTTGTACACAAGCAGAGCTGCTTTAAAGTCTATTCTCTGAGCCACAGGGAGCCAGTGCAGAGACCTGAGAACAGGACTAATGTGATCATACTTCCTGGTTCTAGTCAGGACCCGAGCAGCAGCGTTCTGGATGTACTGCAGCTGTTTTACAGCTCGTTTGGAGAGACCAGTGAGCAGGCCGTTACAGTAGTCTAATCTACTGGAGACAAACGCGTGGATAAGTCTCTCTAAATCTGGTTTTGACACTATATTTTTGATTTTGGCAATGTTTTTTAGATGGTAAAAAGCTGCTGATGTTATTGATTTGACGTGGCTATTAAAGTTCAAGTCTGAGTCCATTATTACCCCCAGATTTCTAATTTGGTTTGTAGGTTTTAGAGCGATACTCTGGAGGTGACCGCTAACACTTTCTCTTTGTTTCTGTGGGCCAAAAACGATTATTTCAGTCTTGTCTGAGTTCAGCTGGAGAAAGTTGTTTTGCATCCACAAACTGATCTGTTGGATGCAGTGACAGAGTGAATCTACTGGTCCATAGTCACCTGCCGATAGTGAAACATAGATCTGAGTGTCGTCTGCATAATTGTGATAGGACACATTTTCACTGCGTATCAACTGACCCAACGGCAGCATGTAGAGGTTGAACAGAAGGGGACCCAGGACTGACCCTTGGGGCACTCCACAGGTCAGGGTCATGTGGTCTGAGACACAGCTACCAATTTCAACAAAGTACTTCCTGTCTTCCAGATAGGACCTTAACCAGTTTAGGGCAGTGCCAGTGATGCCCACCCAGTCCTCTAGTCTCTGTAAGAGGATCCCATGATCGACAGTGTCAAAAGCAGCACTCAGATCTAACAGAATTAAGACTGAGGCTTTGCCCGTGTCAGTGTTCAGGCGGATGTCATTTGTCACCTTGACAAGAGCAGTCTCAGTGCTGTGATGAGGTCTAAAACCTGACTGAAAAACATCAAATGAGTTGTTTATTAAGAGGAAATCTGTGAGCTGTTGGTAAACAACCTTTTCAAGGACTTTGCCCCAAAATGGCAGATTAGAGATGGGCCGGTAATGACTCAGTACTGCGGCATCAAGACTGCTCTTCTTTAGGAGAGGCTTTATGACCGCAGTTTTCAAAGACATTGGGAATGTTCCAGATTGAAGCGACATGTTAACTATGTGAGTGAGTGGTGCTAACAAACCGTTCAGCACAGACTTTAGAAATTTGGTGGGTAACACATCAAGGCAGCATGTAGATGAACTCAGACTGGTGATGATCTCATGGACAGTTTTGTCAGTTACTGGTGCAAAGTGAGTCAGCTCTAAGTGTCTTGGTGGTTTTAGGGTAATTTTTTGCATTGTGGGATTTATAGCATTTTTAATGCCCTGAACTTTGTCATTAAAGAATAATGCAAACTCATTACACTTGGATGTGGAAATGAGTTCTAACGGCAGCTGAGCTGGAGGGTTTGTTAATCTGTTTACTGTGGCAAACAGGACACGCGAGTTGTTACTGCAGCTTCCAATTATTTCAGAAAAATATCTTTCCCTAGTTCTACATAAGATTAGGTTGTACATATTCAGCTTTTCTTTGTAAATCTCTTTTTGAACCTGGAGCTTTGACTTGCGCCATTTCCGTTCGGCCCTGCGGCACTCCCTTTTCTGTGCCCTGACCGAATCATCATTTCTCCACGGCGCCTTCTGCTTATTTTTAACCATTTTAGCCTTTATAGGGGCGATGGTGTCCAGAACATTCAAAACACTAGATGTAACAGAGTTCAACAAATCATTTACATTAGAACATGAGACATTTTCGAAGTTTATCATTTCCATAAACAGTGCACCTGTGCCATCACTTATGTGTCTCCTCTGAACAACTGCAGGACCAACCGGAGGTTTGGGAGAAACAGACAGGTCAAAGAAGACACAGAAATGATCAGACAGAGCAACATCGATCACATTAACATTTGAAATATTTACCCCCTTTGTAATTATGAGATCTAGAGTGTGTCCTTTGCTGTGGGTGGGGCCTCTCACATGCTGAGTAAGACTGAAGGTTTCAAGGACAGCATCAAGCTCTTTAGCGTTTCTGTCACAAATATTATCAACATGCACATTGAAATCACCTGTAATGACCAAACCATCAAAGTCTGTGCATATGACTGAAAGCATCTCAGTAAAATCATCAATAAAACTTTGGCAGTGCTGGGGAGGCTTGTATAAAACAATGAAGAGAATGGATGGAGACCGTTTTAGCTCCATTTTAAAGGATACATACTCAAATGATGAAAACACCCCAAAAGACAACCTGCGGGTAATTATTTCATCTCTAAAGACAGCACAGACTCCACCCCCTTTTTTGTTTTCTCGTGTTTCAGATTCAAACTTAAAGTTGGGTGGAGCAGATTCTATCAGAACTACATTTCCTGTGTTTTTGTCAAGCCATGTTTCAGTTAAAAACATAAAATCAAGATTATAAGAAGAAAGAAAATTATTAATTAAGAGAGATTTGTTACATAAGGATCTGACATTTAGCACAGCAAGTTTCAGACTAGTTTCAGTGAGACTGGGCTTTATCTTTTCACAGGGAATATGAATCACATTTCTCAGATTGGGCCTGACTCGCATTTTGTTTTTCCATCTCTGTGATGATGTGAGTACAGAAATAGCACTAGGGGGGGCTCTTTTTACATAGGGCCCCGGGTTGGTTTGATTTTTAATGTGACAATAAGTCCCGGCAACGCTGAGACCCAGTGCATCCTAGCTATGGGAGATACCAGGTGAGAGACGAGGGGGGATGGGTGGTGGGGCTTTTGTTGGTGTAGTCGGCTTGTGCAGGGAAGAGTTGATAAGTATTGACATAGCCCTTGCTATATTGGGCGTGAGTGGAGCCATCTTAATGCCTGATTTGATCAGACTTTCAAAATGGCTGGGAAGGCCCATGGGTGAGAGTGGAGATGAGAAGGAGAATGAAGAATCTTTAGTGGGAGTAGATGTTGCAGGGGGAACCCAGGGCTGGTGTGAAGGCAGGGGCGATGACAGGGATGTTGTTGGGCTTGTCACAGATGGGTCCAAGGCCTTTGAAGATTGTTCCTTTGCTGGAGGCGGTGGAGGTGAATGTGGAGCAGCTGGAGCTGAATCCTTTGCTGGTGGTGGTGGAGCAGCTGCTGATGAATCCTTTGGTGGAGGCTGAGGTTGTGGTGCTTTTGATGTTGAAACATTGGCTCGGTCTCTGGCTGATGGAGCAGGAATTCTTCTCTCATTCCTCTCTTCTCTAACTATCTGCTCAGGACCCTGTCCAGGCCCAGTCCAATGCCTCAGAGCGTGGAGCAGGTTCTCTGTCAGCACCCTCACTCCACCTCTGCATAGGTGGGGGCCATTTCTCTTAAACAGGTCCTCTCGTTTCCAGAATAGATAGAAGTTCTCAATATAGTGTAGTCCTCTCGGGGGACACTCTTTGGACAGCCATGTGTTCAGCTGAAGAAGCCGGCTAAACTTGTTTATCCTCCTGTCGATGTTTGGAAGAGGTCCACTTATGAATGTTTTGATTTCCATTTTATCAAGCACGTCGAATAACTTCAAGAAGTCTTTTTTCAAAACTTCAGTCTGTTCCCGCCGCATGTCCACTGCACCCACGTGCACAATCAGCTGTTTAGCTCCTCCATGCTTAGCCATAATATTTGGAAGGAGTGACGTTATCTCAGAAACAGTGGCGCTTGGAAAAGAATGTGTGTTTATCTTTTCATGCGTCACGTGACTTATCGCGCCGTCCCCAACTAAAACAATGACCTTGGCTCCTGGCACAGATCCTTCTGGCCGTATTTTAGCCACGTCATCTTTCCTTTTTTCATTTAATTCCATCTCTGAAAGTGGTAAAAATCTGTTGGTGAGCTGTATTTTAGGTGACTTCACCTTATCTTTGTATCGTTTAGGCTTTGCTCCAAGTTTGTTCCAAGAAACAGCCTGGTCTTTCTGGTTTTTAGACAGTTTTGGAAACGACACAGAGTCACTGCGGTTTAGGTTGAAAGTAGCAGTTTTTCTTGTAAAAAGTGTGCTCTTCTTACCGTCGGTTGACACAGGAATGGTATCGTGAAGAACTTTTTCAGATTCCAAAACAAATATCCGTGTTTTCAGCTCATTAATTTCTTGTTGATATTTCCGACAGCATTCACAGTCTTTCTCACTTCTTCTCCCGGACATGTCGCTGGCATCAGATATGTCGTTAAAACTGGAAAAATGTTCTTAAAATCCTTGGTTTACTTGAAAAAGTCTAAAGCAAAAATGTTTGGAAGACAAAAACTGATTAAAAAGCAAAATAAATAAGGAAAGCAGCGATAGCAAGCGGAGCGAGCGAAAAAGCGTGTGCACTCTTCAATCAACGGACAAATAGTAATACTAAGTGCACCTTTTGTACTAAGTGCACCTTTTATACTTGGTGCACCTTTTATACTAAGTGCACCTTTTATACTTGGTGCACCTTTTATACTAAGTGCACCTTTTATACTTGGTGCACCTTTTATACTTGGTGCACCTTTTATACTTGGTGCACCTTTTATACTTAGTGCACCTTTTATACTTGGTGCACCTTTTATACTTGGTGCACCTTTTATACTTGGTGCACCTTTTATACTTGGTGCACCTTTTATACTAAGTGCACCTTTTATACTAAGTGCACCTGGTGTGCACCTTTTATACTTGGTGCACCTTTTATACTAAGTGCACCTTTTATACTTGGTGCACCTTTTATACTTGGTGCACCTTTTATACTTGGTGCACCTTTTATACTTGGTGCACCTTTTATACTTGGTGCACCTTTTATACTAAGTGCACCTTTTATACTTGGTGCACCTTTTATACTTGGTGCACCTTTTATACTAAGTGCACCTTTTATACTTGGTGCACCTTTTATACTTGGTGCACCTTTTATACTTGGTGCACCTTTTATACTTGGTGCACCTTTTATACTAAGTGCACCTTTTATACTTGGTGCACCTTTTATACTTGGTGCACCTTTTATACTAAGTGCACCTTTTATACTAAGTGCACCTTTTATACACGGTGCACCTTTTATACTTGAACACAAGAGTTGAACAGCCTCTCGACACACCTCTGCTGAGATGTGTGCGCAGCTTCACACCTCCAGTGCAGCAGCAGTAGGTCACGTAAAGAGGGACCGACTTAGCATGAAATGTGATTGTGTACGGTGCACTTGACTGTCCACACGTAACAATGGATCTGAGTCGCGGATCGCGCAGTCAGCCGTGCGTCCAGAGGCTCGTGAGCTAAAGGAGGCTACAGTAGAGCTGCGGAGGCGTGCACTTATTCACTGTATCCTGCTTTTAGTCCTGTTCTAGTTCTAGGTTTGGTACAACCTTGATTCAGGCCCGATTTTAGTCCAATACAGGCTTGTTAAAACTATTCAAAATCATGTACTATTTCATGCTAAAACTATCAAAACAACATACTCATTTACACTTGTTTAGCCCATTTTAGATTGATTTAGATTCAGTTTGGTCCTGTTCTAGTCCTCTAGTTTGATTATGCGTTTAGCCTTGGTTTAGTCACAGTTTTGATGTGGTAAATGTACAGTACAAATGTTAATGTGCCCGATAAGAATAAACAGGACAAATGTGACCTTTCCTGAACAGTTTTAGAACTTTATCAGAACTATAAGACAATATAAAGAAGACACAGTTATATAAAAGAACATTACGTATTGAGCCTATTAGTATTGAAATTTAGTTTGTAATCTGTAATAATAATCCATTTTTGTTTTGTTTTGTTAAGTTTTAGTCTTGATTTTGTCACATTATTGTTATTTTTTTTACCAAAGATAGTTGTAAACACAATTATTTTCTGTGCTTATACTTAGTCTGATGCATTATAGAACGAGTTATTTCAAAATGAGCTCTCCTCTCGTCAAAAGCTACAAAGCCCCACTGCTCATTCCAATAAATAATACAATAAATACTCAACATCTCTCACAAGCGGGTTGCATCCTCATCCCCAGGTCAAGTTACGAGTCAGGTCTGTAGAGGGGCAAGCCTGCTCCCAGTAAGGTTGCAAAAAAAATATAGTAAGTCAAATAAAATAAAATAATCAAACTAACAGAACAAGAGGGGCCCAAATAATAAACCAGAACATGTTCAAGGTATTTTTGAGGAATATAAAACCATATTTTAAATGCTTTTATTTTCATATTTTTACTGGCAAATTTGTCTCATTATCATGTTCCATCCATCCATTTTCTACCGCTTGTTCCCTTTCGGGGTCGCGGGTGACTGGAGCCTATCCCAGTGACTTTGGGCCTTAGGCGGGGTACACCCTGGACAGTGGCCAACTCGTTGCAGGGCCGAGCATTATCATATTAATATATGAAAAAAACAATAAAGACAACCTTGACTTGGTGCTAATCTCAAAACTCTCCACTCTTCCAATGCAAAAGACTATTTTCTTCACCTCCCTCAACTGCTCCCATGTTTAATCCACAAAAAGTTATTTTATTCAGGCAAAGAACAACGTTTCCCCCCTTGTACAACGTTGCACCACATGAATCTTTCCCATAACGACCCAAATCCACTCACTTTACCTTTGCCAAATATGTTTGCCTGAAACGCCTCTGCCCCCTTTGTTACGTTGAGACAGACTTTAACACTGTTTGATGGACTCTCACTGTTAATACATTTACCGTGAAGCGCTGATTAAACTCCGGCATTTAGGCAGGTACTGACTTCCCGCCGTCTCCTCTTTGACACTGCTCGTTTAGAAGCCGCCACCACTTGTATTAACTCATTCATTTCAGCTTAGCGCTCACCGTAAATCCTCTGCATTGGAAGGCACTTGGATTTCCTTATCGTTCCTTCAGGATGGAGCAGGCATGTCCCGTTTTATCACACGCAGGGCTGTTTGTGTTAACTGATTAGTCCCCACTCGCTGTCGGAGCAATGTGCGGCGGTGACAGGAGCAGAGTGCAGGGGGAGGTGGAGGCGGCAATCGGGGGAAATACTTCAGCTCAACTTAAATCATTTTGGAATTATGTCACAAGTGTTATTCTTTTCCGTTTGTGTGTTTCAAGGTGTAAGCACGTCAAATGTGTCGAACAGAGAGTATGTGTGTGTAACCAAAAGAACACTGGTGGAAAGAGTCATTTGTACTCAAGTAAAATTAATTACATACTGTACTTAATTACAAATACAACAACCACTGCCAAAGTACTTTTAAATGCAAATTTAGTAGCATTTTGGATCAATATTTCATACTTCATGATGATTCATAATCGTTTGAACAAAATTAAGTTGTTTTAAACCACAATTCACATATTCTGAGCTCTGTCCAATCAGAGCAGGCGATGCCAAAACGCTCGTGATATGCCCCTCCTTGAACCGCCACCTTAATGTGGTGGAGGGGTTTGAGCGCCCGAATGATCGCAAGAGCTATGTTTTCTGGCAACTTTGTTGTCGTGTCATCGGACCTCCGGCCGTGTGTCTTGGACACTCGGTGAAGAGAGGAGCAGAGCTGTAGAGCACCACCTGGTGGTGTGTTGGATCCGCTGGTGGAGGAGAAGGAAGCCGGACAGACTTGGCAGACCCAAGCGCATTGTGAGGGTCTGTTGGGAACGTCTTGCTGAGCCCTCTGTTAGTAGGGTATTCAACTAACACCTCCGGGTTGACACGTCTCTGCAACATCGCGTGGCGTTCGGGGACCGTGCCTCTGGACTGGCAGACCGGGGTGGTGGTCCCTCTGTTCAAGAAGGGGGACCGGAGGGTGTGTTCCAACTACAGAGGGATCACACTCCTCAGCCTCCCAGGTAAGGTCTATTCCAAGGTACTGGAGAGGAGAATCCGACCGATAGTCGAACCTCGGATTCAGGAGGAGCAGAGTGGTTTTCGTCCCAGTCGTGGAACACTGGACCAGCTCTATACCCTACATCGGGTGCTCGAGGGTTCATGGGAGTTTGCCCAACCAGTCCACATGTGCTTTGTGGATCTGGAGAAGGCTTTCGACCGTGTCCCTTGGGGTGTCCTTTGGTTGGTGCTCCGGGAGTATGGGGTCCGGGGCTCTTTGCTCTGGGCTGTCCGGTCCCTGTATGACCGGAGCAGGAGCTGTGTTCGCATTGCCGGCAGTAAGTCAGACCTGTTCCCAGTGCATGTTGGACTCCGCCAGGGCTGCCCTTTGTCACCGATTCTGTTCATAATTTTTATGGACAGAATTTCTAGGCGCAGTCAGGGGTCGGAGGGTGTCCAGTTTGGGGACCACAGGATCTCATCTCTGCTGTTTGCAGACGATGTTGTCCTGATGGCTCCATCAAACCCGGACCTGCAACATGCACTGGGACGGTTTGCAGCCGAGTGTGAAGCGGCTGGGATGAGAATCAGCACCTCCAAATCCGAGGCCATGGTTCTCGACCGGAAAAAAGTGGCTTGCCCTCTCCAGGTGGGTGGGGTGTCCTTGCCCCAAGTGGAGGACTTCAAGTATCTCGGGGTCTTGTTCACAAGGGAAATCTTATATTTTTAAAGAATATGCACAAAGATTTGAAAAACTAAAATTGAAGGAGTGGTGCAAAAAACAATAATGTTAGTCATTTCATATTGTAAACATAAACCTTTTGTCACTTGTAGATTTACTCACAGTGGGAAGAGAAACCAAAACTTTTAAGTAAAAGTTACACTGGCAAACATATTACTCAAATAGAAGTAATCATTTGGTGCATGAAAATTACTCTTTAATGAGTATAACCTACCTCTGGTCACAAATTAATTGTAGTAATAATTATTCTTTATGATGACAAGTCATTTGGTTCACAGTTGACAGCATAGTCTGTGATAAAGTAATAAAATAAATACATTTCTAATAATCGTTGGCTCCGTGTTTGCCAAAGTGTCTCCCACTCAGCGGGTTTAGGGTCCGGCCATAAAACTAGAGATCAGATTTATGGAAAAACTGATCAAATGAAGAGTTTTGATGCGTGCATAATCAGAATTTGTTATTTTCCTTTATTTTGTCTACATCCATGCCTTTTAAATGAAGCAGAATTTGTACTTTTTTCAATTTAAACTACAATAAAAAGCAAAATTGTTGAACTTTTACTGATGTCGTAACATTGTTCCCTCATCAAAACCACACTTGGATTTGCATTTAACCGCATTTACGCTTGTTTCATTAATCCTGTTTACTATGTCCTCAGCCTCTTAGCCTCATAAATCATGTGTCTCAATTCTGGGAAAATTGAGATGTCAAAGGTTAAAATTATGAGGTCTCCTGTGCTGTTTTAAAGTCCATAAATCATCGCCAGGCTCATTCTGAGCATTTCTACCGTCAGATTGCATTCATCACAATTGCGAGCACATTAGCATATCCATGCACGCTAGCTTTTAGTTAGTTATCTTCTTACATGTACCACCTCCTGCTCAGAAGACAATATACAACATTATAGGCCTAAAACTGGACTAAACCCTGTAGTGTAAACCAAGTATAAAATTTTACTTTAAAACAACTCTTCAAATCAGAGGCAAAGGAATTTAATTTAAGTGTTTCTATTTGAACTAAATAAAATAAATCTGAGCCAGAACGTGCACAGTGATACCAGAGATTGAGACGCACTGAAAACAATTTCACACATTAAATGGATCGTGAAAGGTGTGAACTTTTGCTGGTTTTTCTCCCCCATCTCTGGCTGCAGTGTGGCAGAAGCCTCAGCCCAGTGACATGTTTGTATCCTCCACATGAGACGCTTCTGACACATTATGGAAATGAACCTCACACTCACATATGGGCTCTTTATACTGCTGCTGCCTGCACTAGTACTGGTAGGATTTCTATACACAACGTAGACACAGAGACTAATGCACTGAAAGACTAAACCTATCCAAACTATTCTTCAATAAAAAGCACTGTGTCACATGTTTTTCTTTGTCTAAAAGCTGTTCCTATAGTGACAAAAACAGACCACTATAGTATGTACTCTAATAAGATAATATAACCTTGAAATTGTAAAATCTTTTTAAAGCTTTTCAGAACTCAAGGAAAAAACAAAACTATTCGTCAAGCGTCCAAATATACTAGACATAATTTTTTTTTTAAATCAAAGTGTCACTTGTCTCCGTGGAGATGTTATTACTTTGCCTGAGAAGTTCCACATTATTGCAATGTAATCCAAATATAATTGATTACAGAAAAAACAAGAACAAAACAGACCCTGCGTTTTCCTTCAAAATATTCATTAAAAAGAGTTAAATATAGATTTGTTGATTTGCATTTGCAACAGTGATAGTATTGTTCTGGAGACAATATCCCAGTGTTTTTGATAGATCAACACAACTCATTTCACACATTAAACATGAAAGCTGATGCAACAGCCTGTCCCGTCTGCAGCTCTTTGAGGGTCCGTTCTGAAGTTCGCTTTGCTCTGTAGTGTCCAGATAAAATCATGTAATTGAGCTGAGTGAAGGTCAAAGCCAGGACCCGCTTCATCACAGATCTGAGGGATAACTCTGCTCCACACCTCCAATAACACCCAACACTTAGCAACTACTCTTCAATCAGAAACAGCTATGTAGTTTCCATGGTAACACTTGAAGGTTAGCCAACAATGACATTTATTCCATCATTTAGTTAACAATGAAACAGAGTTGAATGATAGGTAAAGAGTGTTATTAGCAAAAACACATCTGATGCAATCGTTTTTCTAAAGTAACAACGCATCGGCAAATGTGTATATTTTTTCTGCTTTACCGCCATCTCACACCGTGGCATTTACATCTCATGCTTTTTCTCTTTTCTTTCACTTTTGCTGTGAATAATAACGCATGGAAAAGCAGCTCACTTTGTCTTTGTACCAACTGAAAGTGTGCGGCGTCGCCTCCTTCATGCGAGTGTGAGATCTACAGTATAAATCTTACATGACAAAAATAATTGTGCAGTTGACACCAGGCTTAGAAATTGAAAAAGGTTGAAAAATGTCAGCTTTGTTCGAACTATTGTGATCAATCTCCCTTCTGCGATTTGCCATAGAAACGCTGATGTTTCAAGGTGCAGTGTGTAACCTCTAGAGGGCAGACCTCACGCTCACATTCATAGTGCACCTTTAAAGTTGAGCTCATGAGCAGGCGGAAACAGTTGGTTAAAAACTATCAGGAGGTTAGTAGTTATTTTGGTGTTACATTTAGCACTTTAAGAAGCAAATCACTGAACAATGAATAAGAATGACAGGATTAGAAGAATAAAATTATGGTAATTATGCTTATTATTGTAAGCTGTTAGGTTTGGGCACTCTTCCTCCCTATTGGTGATAATAATATTCTGTCTGTTCAGTTTTTGTCTAATCTGTTTAGTTTGTTTTAGATTGGCTCCTGGTCGCGGGTGCGCGCCCGGCAGCCTTTAAAATGGAGACCAGATGGGCTCAACGCTCTCTCTCAGCTCGGCTCCGCCCATCCCGCTACGGTCCCGCTTCGTAGACGCACTCGGCTCGCCTGCTCCCAGCTGGCTCTCACTAGCAGTAGCATTAGCCTGTTTGTTTGGCCTGGTGGGACCGGTAGTCCCATTTTCGCTTTTGTTTGGGGCTAGATAGGGGTTTTTTTGTGTCTTATTTTTTGCTATAGTTAGAGGTGTCGGCACCGGCTTCGACGGCCCTATACGGGGCTGGCCCGGTGTCGCTCCTATTTTATTTCTGTTTGACTGGCCCACCAGGTCCATCTTTCTTTTGATAACTTTGGGGTGATTTTAGGGCACGGGGGTTTCGGGTTGGTATTCATTTTGGTGAAACCTTAATAAACATGGTTAACCTTGTCTCGTCTCCGGTGTCCTTTTGTAAATATGTTTAAACCTCCCTTCAAGGCCGTAACATAAGCAAAGCATCAATATCGTGGGGCATTCGATAATACCATGAGCTTTCCCACAATATTGCAATATCCTACCATGAGGTTCATATGGCGCTATAATATTGTACCATATGTACCATTGCACATCGTTAGATCCCTATTCTCCACTGCTCTATTTATAAATGTGTTAATTTGTTGATATTAGCTTAGTGTTAAGGACCCAGTAGAGGAAGAATAGATGTTCATAAAAGTGACTCTAACATTATGGGCAGGGCAGTGAGCTGTGCTCATGCTGTGCTCATGCTGTGCTCATGCTGTGTTCACGCTGTGTTCATGAGTGGCACATGTGTGACTGTTTGTGCCGACCCTGGTCAGAGAAGCTGGACTCTGAGTGACTGACAGCTCCTCACTGTCGAACCCTGAGCAGCTGTCGAACACACCTGACATGACACAACTCTGCCCTGGTGTGGGCTGGAGTGGTCTTCATGGAGCTGGGAGAGAGAAGAAAGTAATTGCAGAATTGTATGCAGAGACTATGTGTTGTACCTAAGTTCTCATGCCACAAGATTCAACCTTTATTTAACCAGGACAGTTACGGGATCAGATGACTGATCTCTTTTGCAAGGGAGTCCTGGCCAAGACAGCAGCAAAGATCATTCACACATTTAGACACTCACAAAAATAAGTTCCCTAAATGAAGTCGTAAATATCCATATCAGTCTGGAGCTTGTTTAATCTTGTATAATGCTCTGTCTTTCTTCTGCACATGATCATTTGTACAACACGGAGCGCATCAATGATCGGAAATGTCAGAAGCGCAGATAAAGTTTGATAGTTAGTTTCAATGCAGAGTCCCCGCCGCCATCACTGCCATTGCAGAGTTTGTGGTGGTGCATGCTGGGATAGCGTGATGACAGCTCCAGGAGCTCTCTAAGCTCAGGAGATGCTCTGGAACAGCTCCCCATTTGCTTAATTCCTGTGAACGTTGGTGAATCTGCTTTCCTATTATCAAGCAATGAGTGTTTCGTTGTTAGATTTTCTAACGTTCTATTGATTAAATCAGCAAATTTGTAAAACCCTGTGAACCCCTTGTGATTTAGGGTTCTACAAATGAATTAAATTGAGCACAGCTGGAATATGCTCTTCTGAGATTTGTTTTCCTTTCAGAGGGTCAGGAGCAGCTGTCTCACATCTTTTGAGAAGCTGTAGTTCCAAAGTTCTACAATGACAGCAAAAGTATATCATAAAATAAATCGAAACGCTAAAATTCTGTACTGAACCACCAATTCTGTATTATGAATTATGGCAAAACCCAAACCTGGAAAATATCTTGTGCAGTAGTGTCCTTGATCAAATAATACAAAATAATCTATGACCACATACAAAATTGAACTGCTACTCCTCATTATATTTTTATACTTTTAACTTTTAAATTCAGGGATTCATTTGACTGAGATGCATCCAAAACTCATATATTTCTGTCAAAAGGTGGTGCCAAACTGTGACTGAAATATTGCGTAATGAATGGTGCTAAACGTCTAAACTCAATCTCCCACGAGGCTCTGCTCATTCACAAACTCAGAGCAGAAAATGGATTCTTTCTTTTGAGTTGTTGTTGTTGTTGTTGTTGTTGTTGTTGTTTTATGGCGGTTGACATCCGAGTGTTGCATTACCGCCAGACTTTATTCCTTAGACTTTGTCGTAGTCCTAAAAGTTCTTCTTCCAGTGCCTTGACTTCCAGTGCTTTGTCCTCAGACTCTGTCGTAGTCCGTAAAAGTACTCCTTCCATTGCTTTGGTGTTAAAAAGTCTACGCCGTGCGTCTACGAGCTACCACTCGTAGACGCACGGCTACCAAGCAGCGACATTTCTTTTGAGTTTCACAAAGGATGGCAGTGGCTTCTGTATTCAGCTTTACAGGATCATATGCACCGTTAACACTTTTCATTCAACTCAAAGTGGCAAAAGCCACTCCACTTTGTCAATAAATCGTAATAAAAGAAAGAATTTGTTGGTAGAATAGAGAAGCAGGAGTAAAATAAGAGAAGAACACAGATGACTGGGAAGTATTGTAAATGTCTGCAAAATGTTGTTGTTGTTGTTGTTGTTGTTTTATGGCGGTTGGCATCCAATTGTTGCATTACCGCCAGACTTTATTCCTCAGACTTTTCGTAGTCCTCAGACTCTGTCGTACTCAACTTGAGTTGAAATGGGCCGGTCATGACTCAGTACTCACACGCAAAGTTCTAAACCCTTATGTATCCCAGGTAAAAGAAACTACTATATACAAAGAGAAAAACAAGGAGAAGAGAAGATAAGATAAACAAGGAGAAGAGAAGATAATTCCAGAGTTTTGGGCCAGCAACAGAAAAAGATCTGTTGCTGGCCCAAAACTCTGGAATTATCTTCTTTGACTTGTCTCTAAAATACACCTTCTTTTTGGCTTTTTAACTGTTTGACATTAACATTGACATTTACTCTGTTTTGGCACTTCATTAAAATAAACTCTAACAAACTCTTGCAGAGTGTGAAGCAGCTGGGATCAGAATCAGCACCTCCTGATCTAAGGCCATGGTTCTCGATTGGCCAAACGTGGCTTGCCCTCTCCAGGTGGGCGGGCGTCCTTGCCCCAAGTGGAGGAGTTCAAGTATCTCGGGGTCTTGTTCACGAGTGAGGGAAGGATGGAGCGTGAGATTGACAGTTGGATCGGTGCAGCGGCTGCAGTGATGCAGTCGCTGCATCGGACTGTTGTGGTAAAGAAGGAGCTGAGTCGAAAGGCAAAGCTCTCTATTTACCGGTCGGTCTACGTTCTGCCCTCACCTATGGTCATGAGCTTTGGGTAGTGACCGAAAGAACAAGATGGCGAAAATATCCCCTGCAGGGTGGCTGGGCGCTCCCTTAGAGATATGGTGAGGAACTCAGCCATACGACGTCGAGAGGAGCCAGCTGAGGTGGCTTGGCCCTGGGGAAGACCCAGGACACGCTGGAGGGACAATGTCTCTCAGCTGGCCTGGGAACGCCTTCTCTCCGGAGAAGGTAGAAAGGTGTTCGTGGGAAGGGAACTCTGGGCCTTCAGACGGCTGCCTCTGCGACCCAGCTCTGGATAAAGTGGATTATCCGGGGCCGTGTCGCGGGGGCAACAGTCTAAACAGGGACTCCCAGACTTCCCACTCCCCAGACACTTCTTCCAACTCCTCCGGGGGGATCCCGAGGCGTTCCCAGGCCAGCCGAGAGACATATTCCCTCCAGCGTGTCCTGGGTCTTCCACGGGGCCTCTTCCCGGTGGGATGTGCCCGAAACACCTCCCCAGGGATGCAATATTGGATAAATACTGTATGAACTTATTTTTTCCCCGTAGAATATAGTGAAGTGGGGCAAAGAATGAGGAAGACATTCAGCAAACAAAATTGTGAATCGATCTTATTATGCACACGTCAACACAGAGCCTGGTTCTGCAATTTAGATCACTCGACTGGCCACCCTGAGTAAATAAAAGCTATTGCCTCATGAAAGCTGAAGTCACTTGACTTGACACAATTTCAAGCTAAATTAATTATTATTTTGCTTGTCCACTGGTGCAAAATGTGAATTAAGAAACAGATACATATCACTCAGCTGGAAGATTCTTCTTCTCTGCATGTGCGTAGGTTCAGGCCGCAAGAAAAAGTAGGCTTTCATATAGACCTGTGTTGAGAATGACCTTGAGGACATAATTCAAAGAAAAACCTTTGCAAACTGTGCAGTGAAAGCTTGGAGACAAAGAGAAGCATATCTGACAGAGACATAACTTTAGATGTTCACACGTTCTCTTCTGTTTAGGTGAATGTTGCAAACAAAGCGTGTTGTTAGTCAGAGCCCAGGGCAATGGAAAAACTAAGGATACATGGAGCACCATTCTGGAAAGGCACCAATGGAACTTCAAGGAGGAAATGAGAACAAATGGGATTTCTGGGCAGAACCGCAACATTTTTCATGAATGTCGTAGTAGATATGCATTGTCGTCTGTGAATTCAAGTTCAAACCTCATCCTTGTGCTTTCTGATAACTAGACTCATACATCACACATTTGCATGTACTTTATTACCAAGATTTTTGGCATTCACAAAATTTGTTCTGAACACATATTTAAATATTCCTCCTAAGAACAATGAGCACTCGCACGCCTGTCTGACAAGCCAAGACCATGTGCTTGACAATACTTTACAAAGACGTTTTGGTCAGGAATCCTATCCCTGATTTCAGATGTATGTGATTGACAGGTGCCTTAACCAATCACAGAAAAGCATGTCAGTTCATGTCCAAACAAACATGGCACAGAGGATTGAGAAATGGAGTGGATTTCTGCAGAATCAACATTTATAGATACAAATACTCATCAGTGATAAGGGAACTGCATCATCTAACAATATGATTTCTATGACCCATTACAGGGCTGTTAGGGTCATACAAAAGATTGGTTTCAGGGGGAACTTAAAACAAATAGACAAACAGAACAGACTATTATAAGAAGGTGGGCGAAATGTCTTGTTTTTCAAAAAACAGTTTGCAGATGCCTCCAGCAGCTGAAGTTTTTTCTACAATGGAACGCTCTGACACCGACTTTGTTCTGAGTGTTACGAGGATATTTAGTGGAGACACATGCTACAAATTATGTTTTGACCGTCTCAAGTTAGGAGAGTTTTTTGATGCCCTTTATGGTCCAATTCCAGACCCTTCTGCATTTTAACAGAACGTAGGAGTGGCTGGTTGTTCAGGCAACACATTCGTACAGTCTGTCCCAGCCCCAGTGCCACTATTATAACCCCCCATGACTAGGGTGCAGAATTTTTTTAATGTGAGTTGCGTGACTATTCCTGAATGAGTCGAGGCACGCAGTGTTGTGGGTTCGAATCCCGACTCCGACCATTTACTGCATGTCCTCCCTTCTCTCTCATCCCCATTTCGCACTGTCCTTTCCTGTCTGTCAAAGCCTACGGGCAAAATAAATATTGAATGAGACATTGTGTAATTGGTTAAGATGCTTCAAAATGTCAAGATGAATCAATAAAGTCTTTGTGTGAATGTGATGGTGGTTAAAGGATGAATAGCAGTCTACATTACAGTAATGATGTCATATTTTTTAAGCGAGTAACGGTCGAGTTGCTTATGGGAGGGTCTGTGACTGACTCCGAAAGCCCTATGACTGTCACATGATGATGGCGTCACTCTTACTTCCAGATCCATCAGCGAACCGGAACATGTTGTGATGCCATCTACATAATCTCTATTATTATGTTTCGGTAATGAGGTCAAATGAGCAAATATATGAATAAATATCCGCAGTATTATGCAGTATTATATGCATCAGTGTTTGAACTGCCTAGCTCCTCTGTTGTGTTTAGTTTTAACTTTCTGTGCTTGGCTTCTTGTCTAATCCACTTGTGATGATAGTCTGTTCTCCTCTGAGTCTTCAGGAATAACCCACTCACTGATTATCTGCTCTAAAGGCCCGCTCATTTACATGCAAATGATGCTCTGACTTCAGAGACGTTCATATTTAAAGCGTCGCGTCTGGCCACACAACAGCAGGAGGCCGCCGTATGGACACACCATGAACCAGATAGGAGATAGCCCAAGGGAAAGAGAGGAAAAAATCATTTGAAATAAATAGCTAAACTGTGTTCAAGATGTTATGCAACAAAGTAAACAGTGTTGAAAGCTGACGGAGGAGAATCTTCTGGATTGTTTTATTTGCTGTTCCCGTATCGCTTTTGTAAACATGCAGCTTGTCCACAGACAGATGACATGGAGAGGTTTAATTAAACATGATGGCACCACTGTATACTTATATTACTTCATACATATACCTATATTACTTCATATATTTAATAGTTGAATTATTTTTCAAACCTGCATGCCATACATTACAATGTGAACATAACAGAGTATCGTATACCATAATAACATGTATAGTATAACTCGTATTACATAAACACATGCATCCACAAACAATAGACAACCTCTGAACCTTCATTCCTCTTCCCCATCATCAGAATGTCATAATGTGCTCCCTGGTTTGAACAGGCTTTAAGTTCTTCCCATAATCCGTCCCACAGTTTCACTCCCACACTGAAACATACGCCCATTTTAATGTCGTTATTGCTTTTGGTTGATACAATTGTTTCTTCCCTCCAAGATTATATTCATGGTGTGGAATTTACCAAGTCCAATACCACTTGACTATTTGTCTAAAAAAATACAGTTCTCATTATGATTTGCGTTACAGGCAATAAGATGGTCTTGTAACAATGTCTCCATACCTCAGCACAATAATTTAAATATGACATTGCAAATGAATGATACAATAAAAGTAAAGCCTTTAGGTTGTGTATGTGACTGGAGATCCTCCTTACACCTACACATTACACCTTTTGACCTCAAGTAACTGATGTGGTGTTCCCAAGTAATCGTCTCATTTATTACTACTCCCAAAAATACATGTTGCTTGTTAAATAGTGTTTACAATAGTTATTTGTATTGGCTTGTCACTCTCGTTTTCCAAATAGCATATCTGTCTTTTTCAGAATGATAATTAATTAAACATTTTCAATATATTTCCAAAATTATTTGATACAAAAAAAATGCTCTAAATCCTCACCTGTGCAAATAATATTTGTATTGTTCACAAAAAAGTAAACATTTCATAAAATTCAATATTTTGCATATTATAATTAAAATAGAGTGGGTCCTAATACAGAGCATCGAGGCTCCCCGCAATGTATGTACTGTTCGGTACTTTAATTTGTTGTCTTTCCCTTATATAGGCCCTCCTCCCACCTCTCCACATTATCTACATAATTATAGTTATCAATGCAAGACATTGAAAATAACTTATATAAAATAACTTATATATATATATATATATATATATATATATATATATATATATATATATATATATATATATATATATATATATATATAAAAATCCTCTTACAAATCTGTTGTAATAGTTCAATTAAAGCTAGTGGTGTGATCTGTTGTGTCTGAATCCATATTGACTGTCAGATAATAATTTATGTGTTTCTATAAAATGTCTTAATCTTCAAATAGCTTTTCAAGGGTTTTTTAAAACTGGAAGTGGAGAGACAAGCAGTGTCTGTCTCCTGATTTATTTAGTGGAATTTCTATGGCTGTTTTCAGTTTGTTAGGGAATTTGCCACACTGGAAGGATAAGTTGCAGATATATGTAAATGGATGACAATTCCATCAGCTACGTTCCTAACTGTTCTCATGTCTATGTCAGAAATATCATGGGATGTCTTATTGTTGAGTTTTCTGATTATATCTATCACTATTTTATGGTGTAAGAAACATTGAATTGGGGTTGGGATTAAATTATCGAGGGGTTCACTGTTGATGGGACTCTCTTTTGATTAGATAGAAACGTTTTAAAGGCCTCTACAGTCTCCTTCCACATTCTTTTGGTATAATGTCTTTTACTGTTAAGTAGTTTGTGTGGTTTTCCTTTTTACTGTTTTTATATATTTTAAACTTTAGTTAATGTCTGATCCTGTCGCCCTGCAGCGTTTTTGGTGTAATTTCCACAATTATACATAAAAAAAAACTGCAAGAGACATTCTTTCATTTGAAAGTCCATATTTTTCTTAGCACTATATAATGCCACACATCCTTCTTGTGCTGTCATTTGTACAAACATATCATTGCCAATATCATATTAAACTCTGTACCTTTATCCACCATGTTTCTGAGACGACTACTATGTTAGAAGGATTGATTCAGATAATCATTGATAGATTTAAATTTGGAGTGTAAGCAATTCTTGAAATTACTTCAAACAATTTTTCATTTTGTCCCTTAAACCAAATCAAACTCTCTTTTTGAGGCAAATGATTCATCATTTAAATTGTTCTTAAACATTTTTTGCAACAGTTTACAACATCTAATCGTAACCCTAATTGTTAGCTTACAGCCCTCAATTTATGACAAATAATTCCAATTCCTTTTGCCTCGTCTGAGGCGATTAATTTATATTAATGCTGTAGCTTAAAATGATCCACCTGGTTTGGCAGGGACAATCAGGAACCTGTCACTGTCAAACCGAGAGCACACTCAGACAAGAGGCTTAGTTACGTCCTAGATTCGATGAAAGTTCATGGAGTGTCTTAGAAGAAGGCTTCTGCTTCTTTGGAAAAGTGAAACCTTTTCCATGGAACATAATTCAGAATCAGGGTCAGAAAGTCTTCGTTAATCCCTTGAAAGACAATTCATTGCAGCCACCTGGTGAAACACACATATAAGTACACAAGTATATGCCATTCCACATTCAGGTGATGAGAGAATGTGTAGTGAGGCGAGAGTTTTTTAATTTGTTGTTTCACAGATTTTCCTTGGCATTTTTAAAAGGGGAGGACGGAATATTATCAAATCACATTTCTACCATCCAAAAGTCGGAGTTGAATTTAAAAATTAAATTCTATTCTAAATAATTTTCTTGGATTCTTAGAATATAGGCCCTACTCCCACCTCTCTACATTATCTACATCATTATAGTTATCAAGGCAAGACATTGAAACTAACTCTTATTATAATGCAGTGTACAAAAATACCTTCAATGTCATAAACTAACTGGAAGGTGGAACTCACAGTGATCAGACAGAAAGTAGTCCCAGACTGACTTCTCAGAAAATGAATCATCCCGTGACCAAACAAGTCGCTTTTGAATCTTCACAGGAACACAAAGAGTGCCATGAAAGAAAATGTCTTATTGAGCTTAAATTTGGCCACAGTAATTTGATCCAACGGCGCAGTAATTTTCCCCTAGAGTCGTGGACGCGCAGCTCAGCTGATCGGGACAAGTAATGTCCTTACAATACAATCAGAAGAGAACGTGTGACTCCAGACGAGCTGGACATGTCCACATGAGGAGGATTTGTGGTACTTAAATGGCAACGACAAAAGGATTTCTGATATAATCGGTCAAGACGCGTATTCTTCATTCTTCAAACACGAGTTTAATGAATGGGAGCGCGAGCCAAAGCCACGCCCACCTTCATGTTAATCTCATGGATCTATGGTCAAGCCGTGAGTTGCGATAGTTTTAAAGCTCTTACGTTCGGACAAACTCGGGGTCGTGCAGAAATGGTCGGAGGTCGGAAATGCTGGTGCAGAATACATTTTTATTCTTATTGAGGTTTTGGCCAAAAAAATGTCAGAAAATCCGCTGAAACAGGAAAAATACATTTACATTTTTTTTAAGAATCTCCGTTTTTGACGTTGGCGGGCTCGCGAAACAACTTATTAAAAAACTCTTGCCTTAGTATAATAATATATACATAAAAGGGTAATCCTTAAAATACACAGAAGCACAGCATCAAACAGAGTTCAATAATGTAATCGCAGAAGGAATAAACGACTTAGAATAGTGATTAGTTCTAATCAGGGGCATCTCACAGCACCGACCTGAGGCATTAGAGTAAAACCTGAGGATAAAATGTGGCTCTGGTCTGGGTCAATAATTTGATTGGCTTTCCTGGCCACACGACCTTCTCAAAGTGCATTCCCTTTGCTGGGCACCGATAAGCTGTTCTTCACCGAAAGGCAACCAAACCAGGAAACAAAAGAGAAAGTTAGGAGACTCTCAAATATAGGAGCAGCAGCAAACTCTGAGGATCTTGTCGTCGACATTAAAGCTCCAACGTTTGCGCAGAAGAAAAAACTCACTGCTGAACTTTTTCTTTAAATAATGCCTGTATTCACATCAAACCTGAGTTTCACATCAAACACAGTTCCCAGATATTTATATTGCTCTACTGTACCTTCTCACCATAAATGAGGCTGTAGTCAAATTTTCTTTGCATAAAGTCTATAATTAGTTATTTGGTTTTAGAGACATTTTGGTCAAAGTAGTTCTGATCGCACCATGTCACAAAAGAAGAGCGGGCCGAGTCATCGCCCTGTAGGAGTGACAACACAACTGTGTGTGTGGCTGTTTGGGCTCTTACAACTGTCCGTGTGTTCCATAAAAAAAATGACGATAATACACATCCCTGTGGGCTTCCCGTACTGGACACTAGAGCATCAGACGTTTGTCCATTTACCCGCACACACTGTACTCTGAAAAGTACTGAAAAGTCAGTCAGAAAATCGAAGATAAGTATCAAGAAAACTGATCAGGTAAGTTAGAATGAGAGTCTTCCAATTAAAAAAAAAAGGAAAAAAGCCAAGCAAAGGTTTCTGCATTGACAAGGTGCTTAAGAACATTGTCAAGAATAAAGACATTTGCGTCCTCCAACCCTTTTAATGGTCTGCAAATTACAAGGGGTCCATCTTATCAGTAAAACACAATGATATTCAAGAGTTTTCTAAATGATTTCATGATAAGCGGAGTAAGTGCCATTGGTCTAAAGTCATTCCGCTCACTCGGCCGTGTGGACTTGGGAATGGGAATGATTGTTGATGTCTTTCATAGTCTAGGGACATGACACAGGTCCACAGCCATTTGAAAAAGATATTCCACTGAGCGGATCAGCACAGTGTAGAGTGCCATCTGGTCCACGCTTCTCTTGTGTTGACCTTCCTGAAGAGCGTGTCTGACTGATAGCAAGATCTTCGGAAGGAATAAAAGATGAACGATATCTTCAAAAAAGTCAGCCTTCTAAAAAAAAAAAGACATTAAAGGCATTTAGCAGCCTGGATCATTTATTCCTGTGATTGTAATATTCACTTCATCTAAGGGAGGCTGAAAGCTCATTACACAGGACAATACAAAAGCACAATTGTATTCACACTACATCCACTCTCAATGCGTTTCTACAGAAGTTCATGCTCTCTTTATGACTGTCAGACCAAAGCCTCATATTTATTAATGCTATTTTGAAGAAACATTTTCGCCTGAGTTGTCGGTTGCCTCCTCTCGGGTTGACAATCGAGGTCATGGTGCGGAGATGTGAATATTTTCTGCGCCGTCTCTGTACCCCGAGGACAGAAGTGAGAGGGCGGGACGTAGACAAATATATATATATATATATATATATATATATATATATATATATACAAATTCTCCAAAACCTCCTCGAGCTCTAATTAAGTGTGGGTCTACTGTAGTGTGTCGCCTTGGCTTCAGATGCACAAGTTCAACTCAAGTGTCACATTTGGGAGTCAGACTCTGGTGAATAAAACACACGTAAAGGGGTACAGCGCGCTATACAAGCGGAAATGTCGTGACTCTAAAAGAAAAAGGGCTTGACATGCGCTACCTAAATAAATCAGGTGTTTGTGAAACTTTTGAGGTGATTTAGGGCTGCAATTTTTATTTTTGCAGTGAGAATACTAGCGCTAGATGCTTATGACTATTGTGCATTTGATTTAAACGACACGTATTTTGCAAAATTGACTTTTATGAGATTTAATCATGTTATGACATGTTTCCTCATTTAAAACCTACAACAGGGATGTCATCTCTTACAACAAGGATTTTTAAATTCTTAAGTCGTACAATATTACATCGTTCAAATATCCAAATAAATAATGGTACATTTTTGTTTTGTTCTTTTCCAGGTGGAGTGTGCATCGCTCAGTCTCTAAAGATCCCTCGGGAGCCCAGGCTTGGAGAGTTTGACAAAATAGTTTTGCGTTTGCTGGAGACGCCCAACGCCAGAGCTGTCATCATGTTTGCCAACGAGGACGATATCAGGTATGATGCAAGTATTACACATACATACATACATACATACATATATATAAAAATATAAACTACTACTACAGTGTTACATCTTAATTTGTGTGGTTGAGTGTTTCTCACCTAACGATATTGTCCTTGGTCCTTGTCCTCATCTATGCAGGAGGGTCTTGGACGCAGCCAAACGAAACAACCTGACAGGCCACTTCCTGTGGGTGGGCTCAGACAGCTGGGGGTCAAAGATCTCCCCTGTGGTGCACCAGGAGCGGGTGGCAGAAGGTGCTATCACCATCCTGCCCAAGAGAGCTTCTGTGGACGGTCAGTACCTCATCACCTCTCAGATTTGCATATAGCAGACAGTGTCTCCTTAGTCTTGAGTTATCCATAGTGAACCCTACATAGACAAGCTTCTGGCTCCTGGAATGCTTAAGAAAGTGGCGTGCGGTCAGGGCAATCAAGGCAACCAGTGATTGACCAGTACAATCTAAAATGACTGTGTGTCACAACTATATTTATATTGTTCCTAAGTTTGTCTTTTAGCGTCCTCTACAGGCCACTGAGCGATACTGCGCGGCAAGCTTGGTTCTTCTTCTCCTGCCTCTATTCATTTTGTTACTTTGTTCAGAGGCCCGTTCATGTTCCACTCTCTCATGAGCTTTTAGAACCAGAGCGGCAGCAGCTTCTTTTATAGGCCTGCAGTCTGAGGACAACACAGCCTCAAACCACGCGGAATAAACAATAAATAATATGTGGGAACCTTGGCTGTTTGCATGTTCGGCCCTAATTGAGCATATGCAGAGGAGAAGCGAAGTAACAGCAGCTCCATGTTACAGCTATGGGTGTTTAGCTCAGTTGGGAAGGTGTTCGACCTTCATGTGGGAGACTGGGATTTGGAAACTTGTTGGTTTATTCACTTTTGTGTGCAAGAGTGTCCACTAAATGTTGATGAACACTCCAAGTTTGCTGCTTGCCCATCCATTAAAGTCACTACTCGCTACTGGGTTAAGCTAATGAGGAGCTACACATCAGAGCACCGACAAACGATTGGAGGAAAGAGAACTCAAACTCGGGTGAAAACAAAATGACTAATAGCTGATATTAACAAAAAATTATGATTTTCCACTTGCTTTGCAAAACAAAGCTAGCACACGTTAGCATCAGCTATGTCCTCTTCATTGACGCATGGCACTCACATTAAGACCAAAATATTGTATTACAGAGACGTTGTTGTGGCGTAGGGAAGTAAAATAGATGCAGTGTATGTGACTAGCTTCAGGCAGATCTCACAATGCCTCGAACTTGGAATTACTTATTAACATCTTTTTGGGAATTGCGTGGATCGGCCTCGTGACTAAAAAGTATCATTCAGGTACAATTGAGATTTTATTTATTAAATAATGTTTGGGCGACGTCAGGTACTTCTGTTGCAGTCCTCTGCCTCTGAACCCAGTCTGGAGCGTTCCGTCGTTAAAATAAGTGATCCAAGAAGCTCCTAGGCGAACAGTCTGGGAGATCGGCTGGTCAAAGCATGGATTTAATGGCCCCTGAGTCTGTTTGCTGGACCAGGGAGGACCATTCTGTGTAGATTTGGAATGCTTGCCTTCTGTTTTTTGGGTTGTATTCATTTGGATCCCCATTTTTCATTGGTCCATAAAAATATAAGCAGGCATTTGCATAATTACATCAGGCAAATTCAAAATATCATACATTGCAAAAAGAGATAGCATGGTTGTCAATGGGTTTTTTAAGTTTATTTCACTAAAATTTCTCATGGTAATGTTTTCCATTTTCTGTTTTTCTACAGCATTTGATCGTTATTTCAAGAGTCGGTCGCTGTCCAATAATCGAAGGAATGTGTGGTTTGCTGAGTTTTGGGAGGAGAACTTTGTCTGTAAACTCGGGATGCACGGAAAGAGACCAGGCAGCCCCAAGAAGTGCACAGGTAGGAAATAACACACTTCTATCTGTTTTAGTCAGAGAAGCAGTGGTGGAACAGTAGATAGTAGTAACACAGCTTTTTAGTCCCGTTAGATGGGCTTTTATCAAAATATCAAACTCAAAATATGTATACTTTAGGCATTGATACGGTTATGCAAATATCAACAATGATTCACATATTATGTACATGTTAAGACTTGTCAGGGCCATTTCGTCAATGTTTTGTGTGAAAAACACTCCACCAGGAGCCCACTGAACTGTGTCAGGCGTTCTGTTCTTTAGAGCTCGTGTAATATCACTCTTTAAAGAATAACAACCACCACCTACTGTGTAACGAAATGGCTGATGCACTGACAGTCTGAGGACTACGAAAAGTCTGAGGAATAAAGTCTGGCGGTAATGCAACAATTGGATGCCAACCGCCATAAAACAACAACAACAACAACAACAACATTTTTTAGGGAAATAAGATTTTTATTTATACATGATTTATATGTAATAACTTAGGGGGACCAGCCACCAGAAAAGGTACATAGTGATCTATTACATTTAGCAGAACATCCAGTTTCATCCACATTTGCTTCCATAGTAGAATAAAGTGAATACAAGCAGCACACTTCAGTTGAAAGTAGCACATGGCTCTTACACAGACTAAACCCTTGCCCATTTGACTCTGCTGCTGTGGAGATGAGTAACTTGTGGATTCATTTCACACATAGACACTGAGTTTCACGGGTCGAGCTGTAAAATGATTATAGAGACGTTTATTGGCAGTCGGCAGAGGCAGAACTTAGGCTCATGAATAGAAATAAGGGAGAGGTTGCGTGTCCCAGGCACCCTGAACGCACCACACACTGTATAACAGGGCTTCAGCCTGGCTGTCTGAAAGTAACTGTGATTTATGTCAAGTTTTGACAGTCACCTCTCTCATGTGATCTGATTCATTTCACACACATTGCACGGGTTAGTTTCCACACATATTGAGGTTTTATTCTCCTCTTTTAGCACCAACGTGTCTCTGAATAAGATTGTCAATTTTAGTCTAATTTGAACACTGGTATTTGAACAAATGGGCAGTGTTAAGTATTTTGTATGTAAAGCAGATTATGAAATAAAATGATGTTTTTGCAACATTCATATATGAAAGCTTAAAGCCTTGGTTTGAAACAGGTAAAACAATCATTTTTATATCCTATTGTAATACAACATAATCAGCCATTAAAGACAAATCAATCTTCTGTGACAGTCCGGGTTGGCTGTCACGTCATGTGGGGTTGTCCCTGGTGTTATTAATGGCATTTTCTGTCAAAACATGCTTAACAAAATACTGTAACTTTCATTGTGTTTGGCAGATCCTGGCAAAGTCACATTTTCTAAATTTCAGGAGTGTAATTGACAAAGTAGCATGAGGGAAAAGGGGGTGTAATGGGGTACAGCACAACCTGGTCAAGTGCACCAACATGCAGGAAATACAGGCTATATTCTGAATAATCTTCTGGGCCCAACAGACCCCACTGTTACATGCGTTTACATCTCTTTCAACAAATTATGTTTGAATTTGCAGGGCACAGAAAAAATAGAGTAGACTGCTTTAGGAACTGCTTAAATCTTTCAGAACTTAAATTCAAGTGCCACATGCTGTGATAATAATAAAAATACACACCAGTGACAGTAACTGTATAGCCCTAACTGGGCTTGGGCCCCGCTGAAATTTCTCCTCAAGGTTTGGGGAAAAGTCA
Source organism: Eucyclogobius newberryi (assembly GCF_026437365.1). Classification (NCBI taxonomy): domain Eukaryota; kingdom Metazoa; phylum Chordata; class Actinopteri; order Gobiiformes; family Gobiidae; genus Eucyclogobius; species Eucyclogobius newberryi. The sequence goes on from NW_027316389.1 coordinate 29,199,795, forward strand.
GCCCTGTCAGAAACCCAGTTCATCAGGTTATTTTTATCAACTCATTGTGATGTATGAAACAGTATTAGTGTGACAGCAAGTATAGCCCTTTTATTCTGAAAATATTGTCCAAAAAACATCTTTTATTAGTTTCTTTCCACGCTGCATTTTTGTATTAAATGAGACCCCTGACCACCTAATAAACAGTGTTGAAAAGGCATTTCTATCACTGTCTTCTGCCGCTCCTATCCTGTCTATTTCTATTCAGAAATCCTCATATAAACCACTCTGCACATTGTGCAAGCTGTATATTTAAGGGCCTGTATTAAGCACACTTTTAATGCTTTGTGTTGCGTTACAAAGTTGTTTCCTCCTCAAAAACATACCTGGAGTTGTGTTTTGCTTCATTTGTGCATGTTTAAGTCATATTTTAGTAGTTTGTCTAACTTTAGAGAACTGTATTGGTGTTTTTATCATCCATACATTACTTAGCAAGTTTACCACAAGCAGACATTGTTTTTAGCCTTTTACAAGCTTGCACCTGTTCAATTGTGGCTCTTGATGCTGATCTATAACTTTCTATAACTCTCCCTTTGAGCTTGTGTGTGCTGACTGCAGCCTTCTGCAGCACCATGTAATCCACTGATTCAGTGCTGTTCTTCTGTTCAGGACAGGGTACGCAGGGCCAAATCCTGCCAAAACATGTGAGACACGGTGCAAAGGATTATAGGAAGGTGTAGAGCTGTGGAGTTTAGTCAAATATAGCACTGCTGCTGAGTCAGGGAGTTTCTGAGGTGGAAAGTTTGTGCACAACCAGGAAACACAGGCTAGAGATCTATGGCTTTTGAGGAATAGTCTGTAAGGCATCAAAATTACAGATATTTCTCTGTTGTTGTCAGTTGCTTGTTTCCCAATGCTCTTCATGAATAGAAATCTAATTATACAGTGCTGCCACTCCCTTTACACACATAACGTGCAGTGTGCAAGGTTTCAAGTGCTATGAGAGGCACCAGCCTGGTACAGCAGCTGCACTGTCCCCTTTGCAATTAAACAGGAAGCTTACACTATAACTCCTCTGTCTTTAATCCTTTATTGATTCAAAACTATATCTAGGACTGAAGTGTTGCCTCTCTCTCTCCACAACGAGTTTGAGATGCGCAGGGGCAGCTACAAGGCACAGTTTAAACAGCCGCAGCTGGGAACAGTTTTGATTCGCTTATGTATTCTATTCCAAGGAGCAAAACAGTCTGTAGATGATGAAAATTGGCCTCATATTCAATTAGAAACTGGGATAAAGAGAGAATGAAATAAGCAGATGTGGCAAACTGCAGAGTTGACACCGCGGCGTGCCAAACCAAAATGGTTAAACTTCTTACAGATGTTTAAAGGTGGAATGGACAATTTTTTGACCCAAATCTGAGTCTCATTTCCTCGTGGTGTGGACTGCCGATTAGTCCTGCCACGCATCAATCATAAAACGCACCTACTGCTCACCTACAGCCTACAGGAGAGCAGCACGTTTCCCTGTGTCTAAGCGCATGGATCTATCATAATATAGTTCCCTCAGTGTACGGGACAAAATTAAGACAGAGAAAGACAGTTCGAGCTGGTTCAGAAGAGACGTAAATCTACAAAGACGAGAGACGCGATCCGTCGCGCTAATAAACAAACGCACTTTTAGCAACAAGGCTTTTGTGTGTTCGCACGGGGCGAGTGCACACGCACACTTCTGCTTGAGTTCTCAAATCGGCGAAAAATCGTCCATTACGCCTTTAAATTGTGTTTTCATGAATGCAACAGAAAGCAACTATAGTTTTTAGAACCTGGATCTGTTCTGCTGTAGAGCAGGAGAAGGGCTCCGGGTGATGCGGGAGCAGGAGCAGAGCAGGAGCAGAGCAGGGACATTTAGGGACTGTGGGGGGGGGGCGCTCAGAATAAACTAAGTAAATTCATGAGTTGCAAATAACATCTAAAATGCACCAGAATCCAGAAAATTATATGATTTTTGTGGAAACCTTCTTGGTTGAGGGCACTAGGGATTTATGCAATATATAAAATTGTCGTTCTGCTCAGGGCACCTAAATGGCAAGCAGCAGTCCTGTAATTATAATTATATCCGTCTATGTTTTGCAGGTCTGATACCGTTAAAATTTGCAGATACTCAATATTATTCATAAGCTCATTACACTAGCATTGCTCTAGCTCTCTATAAAGGCCATGGAATGACGGCATGGCACTGCAGGCCAATTTTTGCGCAGCAATTCAATCTTAAGACGTGGATTGTACAACTAAATAGTGGGCTCATTTTTGTAGGTTCTGAGCTTTAAAGTTAGGCGTGGCATATTAATATTAATTTAGTTGCAGTTGGTGAATGTGTTCAGAACCCCTATAATGAATTAGTCAACATTGAGTGTCAATGTTCTCATTCACGTCATATTCAGTGGTGATAAGCTACTTTTTTTGCCACTGACAAATGCACGCCTGACCATTTGCAGCAGTGGGCTCTGCGACCTGAACTAATCACTCACACATCACATTCATACGAGGCAAGGTACGTGAAGTGTCTTGCCTAAGGACACAATAAGAGTTTGCACTAGAGCTGCTGCCTCACTGTGGTATTCCCAGCTGTGTCCCATGATCCCAGCACTAACTAGGCTGGTTTGGCCACTTAAGTCATAATCATGTGCAATACTGAATAAAAGGAATACGAAAAGTCGAGTTACTTTGGACTTTTTACATTTATTACTTTCCATACCCATAATCACTTATTGCAATATTGTTGTACGTTCAAAACCATTTTCTAGCCTGATGTTATACTTAATCATGAGATTGTTAAATACAATATCACCTTCACCAACAAGGTATTATTAATTAGCATTTGGGGCCTCCACATGTTGGTCAGGGCAGTGCCAGGCCACAGGCCCTAGTTTATTCATGTAGTAAAAGCCCAAACTCCTGACCTCATCACAGCTTCACCATCTGCACCATTAAGGGCCACTGTGTTAACGCTGATCTGTGCAGCTTTAGAGAGCAATACAGAGGATGTGCATCTGCAGCGGCTAAAGTACACAGCCTGATACAGCAGCTGCTCCAGGTGTGCAGGGAATAATGAGACTACTTCTAATCGTCCACAACATTGTAGCAGATACAGAAAACCTCAAAACGTCCTTCCTTTTGTGATCATTCCACATCAATTTACAAGCTACACACTAGATAGCTTGATTTGTGGGGCAGAAGAAAACATTGACATGTTTTCAACGATGTGTGTGGAACCTATAGTTTTGAAAGTGAGAACTTTTGACTCAAGGTGTGGGCTGCACGGCTCTGAGCTGTGAAACACAGCCTGTGTATACTGTGCACTGTAGTTACACTACTTTGTACGCCATAGCCTTAGAAATTCCTTTAATACAACGCAGAATATTTAAAGTGAAGAGATAATACCTGCAGCCTTAGTAAATAATGCATTGTAGTTATATGTCGGTGTAATCCCTCATTCGTCCAGGCGTGTTCCATAGTAGAAAAAGCTTCAGTTGTAGTCATCTGGACTCAGTTAGAAAAAATAGACGTTTCGACTCTCATCCAAGAGTCATTGTCAATAAAAGAATTTAGATCGAGAACTCCGATATTAATACTGTTCTGTGGTAAGTCCCGCCCGTTGGGAGGAGCCTTCCTGAAGTAGAAGGAGTTGTTTGTTTCAATAGAAACTCCCCCCTTGTATCTACCGAGCTAGCCTATTCAGAATTTTAATGGGCTATTAGAATCCTCTTTGTCTTTGTGAGACCCTGGCTCAACCACCCTGAGTACCTGATTAGCATCTAAATGTCCTGGTCCTGGTCCTCTACCTTTCCAGGGGTTCAGTAAACCATTATAGATACCAGGAAGATTGAATCTTAGCCCTCCATTTCTGTTTAAAGAAGGTTTTTCTTTTTTAACAAAAATAGCTTCCTTGACTCCTCTTTCAAACCATCTTTTTTCCCTGCTTAAAACCTTCACCTCACCGTCTTCAAACGAGTGATTAGAGGCTTCAAGATGGAGATGCACGGCACTCTGTGGTCCTGAACTGGTATTTCTTCTGTGCTGATAAAGCCTCTTGTGTAGAGGCTGTTTCGTCTCACCTATGTAACGTTCTTTACAACTTTCTTCACTGCATTGGATCGAATAAACTACATTGCTCTGTTTTTGAGTCGGCAACTTGTCCTTAGGGTGAACCAGTTTTTGTCTTAAAGTGTTTCCTGATTTACAATAAACAGAGACTTTGTGTTGTCTAAAAATTCTCTGCAGTTTTTCCGACAGGCCAGACACATAAGGGATAGAAACACCCTTCCTTCTCTGTTCAGTTTCCTTTTTGTCCTGCTTTTTGGTTCTCTTCACTCTGTTGAGAGCCCAAGCGGGGTAACCACAGGCTGAGAGGGCATTACGGACATGTTTTTCCTCTTTCTTCTTGCCCTCTGAGCTGGTGGGCACACCTTGAGCTCTGTGTTGTAAGGTTCTGATCACCCCCAGCTTGTGCTGTAGTGGGTGGTTGGAACCAAAGAGCAGATACTGGTCCGTGTGTGTAGGTTTCCTATATACTTCTATTTGGAGTTTCCCGTCCTCTCCTCTGATCGTGGAACAATCAAGAAAGGCCAAGCGATTCTCCTTAGCGTCTTCTCTTGTAAACCTAATATGTGGGTCCACAGCATTGATGTGATCAGAGAAGGTTTCCAGCTCTTGTTTCTTAATTGTTACAAAAGTATCATCGACATAGCGGAGCCACAGTTTTGGGGCTATGCCTGAGAATGAGGACAGTGCCTTCTTCTCAAAGTGCTCCATGTACAGGTTGGCCACTATGGGAGAGACGGGCGAGCCCATGGCACAGCCATGAATCTGTCTGTAAAATTGTCCCCGGAATTGAAAGTAAGTGGTGTTCAGACAGATGTCCAACAGTTTACATATGTGTTCAGGTGTCAGTTTGGTCCTTTCCTGTAGGGTGGTGTCTTCCTGCAGTCTGGTCCTCACTGCTGCTACTGCATCAGAGGTCGGGATGCAGGTGAACAGGGACACAACATCATATGAAACCATGAGGTCATCTGGGTCCAGTTGGAGATGTTTCACTTTATCCACAAAGTTGTGCGTGTTTTCCACATGATGTACCGAATTCCCCACAAGCGGAGCCAATATAGTTGTTAAATGCTTGGCCACATTGTAAGTGATGGAATCTGTGCTGCACACTATGGGTCTGAGTGGCACCTCCTTTTTGTGTATTTTTGGAAGGCCATAAATGCAGGGTATGGCTTCACCAGGATACAGTCTGTAATACAGAGGCCGGTCTATCGCTTCCTCTTTTTCCAGCCTTTGTAAACAGTCTATCACTTTCTTCTTGTAGCCACTGGTCGGATCTCTTTTCAAGCGTTCGTAAAAATTCTGAATAGGCTAGCTCAGTAGACACAAGGGGGGAGTTTCTGTTGAAACAAACAACTCTTTCTACTTCAGGAAGGCTCCGCCCAACACCACAGAACAGTATTAATATCGGAGTTCTCGATCTAAATTCTTTCATTGACAATGACTCTTGGATGAGAGTCGAAACGTCTATTTTTTCTAACTGAGTCCAGATGACTACAACTGAAGCATTGTAGTTATAGAAAGCAGCAGCAGCAGATGCTGCTAGTCCTGTTTCTGTTGCCAAGTGAAACGAATATTGTCATCTGCTAAAAAGTCTCCTAATGATACACGTGCGTTGATTGGTGGAAGTAATATGAGCAATGACATGATTTGAATAACTTTGGTGAAGCTCTCTGCACATTGCAAATTGAAACTTCATTTTGAGTTGTGGCAATTATCAAATCATAAAAGCTGCAGTGACTTAGATTATAGAATGTTATCTGCAAAGAACAAAATATAAAATTATATAATTGTTATCGCAATAAAATCGTACAGCCCTAATCTAGATTATAAAAAAGAGAAGGAACTTGGTGTGGTGTAAAGGGAAGAAGGCAGGGAAACCGAGTACGATTGTTGAAAGGGGATAAATCATTATAATACAGGAGCTGCTCAAAAACTAAGTGGGAGCCCGTGGTCTATGATGGATGACTCAAATGCTGACAATCTAACAACAGAAGGCGCGATGAGAAGATGTCTCACTGCCCTGCGTGGCTCCAATCATGAAGGCTTTAGCATTGAACCTTCAAAATGATGTTTGAAACTGTTGGAGTCTACAATAAATGATTGTATAAACTGTGAATATAAAGTGGACATTCTTCTTGTATTAGTATTTTATTTATTTGTAAAGAATGACCATTTTATATAAATGTATATATTATAGTAAAGATTAAAGCCAACATGGATAATTTCCATCTTCAGTCCCTTTGCACGTTCATGTCAAAGTATCTACAGGACAAACATCACTATGGTCACACAAAGATCACACAGTTGCAGTAGACAAATCAGTTAAAAGAACAGTTTATTTGGAGTTAAACCAATACTTCAATACTGAAAAGTGTTTCATGGGGATATTTGACCCTTCAACAACCATGTTTTATAGCCTTATAAAACGCTGCCAGTGTGGACAGCTCTCTTATATGAGCAATATTCCTAAATTCAAATGGAGGGATTGGTGACCATTCAGAGACAACCTTGTAAACAGGATTAACGACAACAAGATTGAGAGTAACTTAATTAGCACAGACTATTCATTTAACCTCATGTAATAAACAGGGCGACCTTGCGTTCACACCGTGCGTGCCTTCCATGCCAAAAACTGTCCAGATTCTGTTCTTGTGCAGGGAATTTCAGATTATGTGCAAACTTTTCAACAGTCGCACTTTCACTCATAGTTGTAAATGATGTAGTTAGTTTAGTGAATCGTTAATAATATGAAACAGAAAGTGATTAAACTTCAGTAAACTAGGGCTGCGTGGCCAATTGGGGCCATCATTCATGAAAACCAATTCAGTGGCTGCCAATGGGCTTTTGAAGTATAGGTCTAGGCACCAGTGAAGGTTTGGTAATACTGCTGTGGGGTATTTGGAGTTCTTTTTTTCAAATAATCACAAGCTACACAAAGTCAAAGGGATATGAATGTGCTGTTTTATGGTGCAATTTTCACATGACACAAATACAAATAACACATGTAATCAACTGCCTGTGACAGCCGGTGATGATTCAACATCTGGGGTACAGAAGGGACAATGTATAATTTGAGTTAATTTAATCCCTCATTTGTCCAGGAGTGGATGGTAGAAAAGGACAATCTGGACTCTGTTTTAGAAATTAAGAAGAGGTTTCGACTTCCAGTTGAAATTAATTTTCGATCTGATGAAAATGGTTTGAGCAGCAGCATATATACTCTCCTGAGCTTTGATTGGTCCTGCCCAAAAGGAGGAGTTATACCTGAAACTTGCCCTGCCCATCACTCTCCGCCTCCTCTCCCTCAGAAGTATCTCATTAGCATTTGAAGATTGCGTTGAAGTTGTCAATCGAAGAAACATTTCAAAGTTTTCAAAAGAAGACGAAATGCACATTGTTGGACTTGTTTGATTTCAGCCACGGGGTTATGAGGCTGTTGTAGACTGAGGGTAGGTTGTATCTCAGACCAACATTCCTATTTAAAGAATAGTTTTCTCTCCTAACAAAGATGGCGTCTTCAACCCTCTTTTCAAACCTTTTCCTTGCTTACATTTTTACCAACATATATCAATTATACAAATACATGTAATAGATTAATTATACTATGCTATCTAAAAAGACTTACAGTTAACAAAATATATTTAGATAGAACAAGACAACTTAATTTCAAGTGAGCATTTCATTGTATTATTGTGAATAGACTCAAAATAGAAAGAAAAATAACTCCTGATATGATCAAATTATAATGAGGTTAAAGCAAAGGGTGTAATAAATAAAGGTGTAATATAAAATCTTTGAGGATTTGAATTTGCTGCTGTTTCCTATCATTTGACAGTTGGCTCATGTCGAGTATAAGCCGCCACAGGGCACACGCAGGACCAACTCATTATTGTAATTAATTAGAATAATGAAAACTCCATGTGATGCTCCAACCTGGGGTGTAAACTTTCATTCATTACCAACAGGAAAATGTCACTGTCAGACCCCTGCGTGACCCCACTATGACCTCATTTCCTGTGGCTGTAAGACAAGAATCAGTTTCGTAATTAACCCCAATCACAGCACAGCAGCCTCCTTCATTACACTTCATTTTAGAATCAATTTCCAGTGCCTCTTATTGTTTTTCCATGTAAGGTTTATGGGGTAAAGGTCCTTTATCTGTTTTCTTTTGTTTTACAGATTAATTAGAAATGGGCTAAAACAAAGTGAGGAATCAATTTGGACCACTGCTGCTGTTTTTTTGCCATTTAGAAACAAGAACAGTGCCGTGAAGCTGCAAAGTATTTCTCTGAGCGTTCTAGGACATCTTTTATTATTTCGTTCTATTGTGTTGGTGTGAATGTATGCTCATGTTCTTGGAGAAAAGAGTATGTGTGGGGAAGTGGCTAAATACTGTACCAAACATGTGTATTCAGAACACTGTGACTGTATTGCAGTACTCTTTTATCTGGTGGTGTTCAGAATACAGTTATACTTTCTTAAAATCAAAGGAAAACATTGCAGTATTTGATCATGAACCTTTGAACACCAACATAAACACTGTTGTGTGTTTGTCCTTCTCTCTTCTCAGTGATAAATCCAGAACAAACAAATGCATTATAAAATGCAGAAGCTTAATATATGTTTGTACTGTGTATTTACATCCCACTACCAAACCCACTGGTTATACTGAGTGATTGGGTGCTTATTAACCTACTTACGCTGCAAATACTATATGTACAACTTTGCATGTACTCGTGTTATACAAGTGCATCTGTTCAATATTATCTTAAATAAATAAATACAAAATAAGTGCTAGGTAAGAATAATATCTTGCACTTTAAAATCACTCACAGAAATTGTCTATAGGGCAACGTGTCACATAAAAAGGACTATAATATGTAAAGCACATTTTGCTATTAAATCATGACAAATACCTTTTGATGAAGTGATGATTTGAGTCAGATGCCTCTACTGCTGTCTTTAGTCTTAATTCACATATACAGATCTGAAATAGAGTCACTTCTGCCAACCTACACTTAAATATGTATATAATGAATTAAACTAAACAGTTACAGTATCATAAGGAAGTCTGGGAGTCGCTGCTTAGACTGCTGCCCCCGCGACCCGGCCTCGGATAAGCCTAAGAAAATGGATGGATGGACAGTATCATAAGAACATTTGAAGACAAAGAATTCTTCATGTTTGTAACTCAGCCTTGCAGCTTCCCTCACAACAAATCCAACAGTGAACTTGCACTAAACTAAACGCTGCTCAGATCTTGAAGGAAGCGCATTGTCACAGCAAACAAAACAGCTCCGTTTCTGTTCAGAAGAGGCATCATCATCGTCATAATCACCATCATCATCACCATCAGCAGCAGCAGCAGCAGCAGCAGCAGCAGCAGCAGCAGCACCGCTTCATGCACGAGGCCAAAATGTGTCCCTCAAACTTCTCAGCTTCATCTTCAAACTGTGCCAAGCGAGCGAACACCAAAGCAAACACTAAACACTGTTGTTCAGAAGCTTCCAGGGAAAATGGGGCAGAGCGGAGAGACAAAGGGAAGAGTGGGCTGAACAGTGAAACGCATTTGAATTGTAGAGAATGAAAAATTGATGAGTTGAGATGAGATGGAGAACAATGGGGTTTAAATTGAACACTTGCACAGAGAGATTCCTTTGACACAGGCTCAATGGCCCTGAAGAGTGAAACGATACGACAAGCAAAATGTGTAAGGAAATGTGTTGTGAAAGGTGCACGAAGTTACTTTTTGTCACTCTTTGTTATGTACGATACCTGCTTGTCTCTGTGTGTTATTGCGTTGTCTGGAATGTTCCACAGTAGGGTATTAAACCTGTAGATAATGAGTGAATTTGCAAAAACAGATGAGTGCCATTTTAAGAAGTCATCAGTGCCTTTGTAATGTTTTTTTTTACTACAATCACAATATTATTTCGTCCCTCCTTATCAACATTAGCGCTTCATCTTCTGACACATTTGGTGCTTAAGGACACATATTGTGCTAGATTTACCATTTTGAGCTTTTAACCATCTTATAACACTGTTTCCTCACAAAAACGCACCTGAGCTTCAGTCACGTTAGTTTGATGACTCCTGTTTAGTAAGTCCTCTCCCCTCCGAGCGACAAAAACACACCGGTTCTTCCATAGATAATGCTATGAGACCTCACGTGTTGTTTTTAATTGAAAAAATCATCACCAGACTCATTTTGCTGTCAAATCAGGTTCATTACAACGACATGCCTGCGTTAGCTTTCTTTATGTCTCCTAAGAAATTCCCTCTGTTGCCAGTAGATGGAGCGCTAACTCAATTCCTGATGTGAAATATGTTTGACTGATATAAATACATCCCAGGATGTCCATGTTTAAATACAGAGCTAAAAATGTATAAAAGTGTCCCAGCCAAGAATCGAGAAGAGCTACCAACTGCTCCGTTGCCATGGGAGTTTATTGCCATCCTGGAGACGAGCAGGTTGCGGAAGCTCACCAGAAAAGATAAATAGTGAACCTATAGTGTAAAACAATGTGTGTCAACTAATGCATTCACAACAAGGCTCGTTAAACTCTACGGCGGTTTCACTTTTTGAAGAAACATCCAAATTTAGCTCCACAAATTTGCCGCATTGAATTGATAAGTGAAATAAATTGAGAAACGACCACATTTCACGCACTTTAAACACATGCAACTTCCCAGCTCGTTCGGACAACTGTGTTCCTCATACATTCTCTCTGATGACACCACAAATAGACATGTCTGCAAGCTGTTGTTATTTCTGACATAATTCATCAGAGAATGACTAAGCTGCCTTTGCGTCGAAGATACAATTTTTTTTTTATTAAACTGACACAAGCGTCTTACTGACAAACAAACTGACTAAATCCAATCTGTAGATTCATCACAGCATGATCCCAGCCTGTGCAGAGTAACCTGTGTAATTAGCATACGGCTCATCCATTTATAATCTTGACAGAGTGTGCTGAATTAGGTGTTCCCTGTTCATCTGGGGGAGTTTAATTAAAAAACCAGGCACATGATGAAGAGACGGCCCCGGTGTCAAAACCAAAGTTCATCTTTGTTTATCAGTCAACAACAACAATGACGTGCAGAGCAACTTGTGGCAGTGTTCTTTTATGGAATGAAATGATCAACGTTTGAAGCAACGGGATGAAGATTAGCTGGCTGTGACATGTTCTATTATCCTACTAAAAATATTACACAGTGCACCTTTGGTATAATTTCCTGATCAAATGAGAGGCAATAGACTGACTCTCATAGTTTAATGTGCAAATATATTGTTTTATGAATTGACAAAATGTTGAATAACTAATACATATTACAACCTAATATTTGAATGCGTTGTAGTTATATCTAGTGTAATCACCAATAGTTAAAAAAATATATAAGATAATCCTTTATTGTCCACACATGGGGAAATTTCAAAATAGTATATATATATATATATATATATATATATATTATATTATATTATTAAGAAATTTCCCCATATATATAGTTACTACTACCACTTCTACTCATATTACTACAATTTACTACTGTTGCTACTATTGCTACTACTAGTGCCACAGTAAACAAAAAAATATAAACTATATAAATATAATTAAGACATTTATTTGTTGGACATTTTTTTTCAATTTAATAGTTAAAATCTGTGTGAAATACAATTACATTTTACTCTAAAAGTACATATTTAATTGGGCATGTCTATCATAATATAGTTCCCTCAGTGTATAGGACAAAATTAAGACGGAGAAGGACAGTTCGAGCTGGTTCAGAAGAGACGGAAATCTACAGAGACGAGAGATCCGTTGCGCTACTAAACAAACGCACGTCTAGCCGCGATGCTCTTGTGCAGGTCCGCACGGGGGGAATGCGCATGCATGATTATAACTTTATACTAGACCTGTTGTGATTTCGCTCTCTTCACACCACTGTATGAATTGTAATATATTGAGGATGAATTTCTAGGAGCCGACGTGTGTTTTGTGTAAATATTTCAGCGCTGACCTAAGCCTCACATCTCACTGTGGCATCCCCGGCTCAGCGCGATCATTCATTACCACTCCACTCTTGTAATCTGTCTCCATACCTCCCCCCGGACACACCCCCCTCCACTGCCCCGCGCTATTAAAATTAAATTGGATTTCATTTCTAAGCAGCTATTCATTCACAGGAGCCTTGTTCAGTCAGCTCCTCCCTAGATTTAGATTTTGGCTTGTACAGTGTCTGCTATCACATCACTGGGCCCATAATTATGCAGGAAACGTTATGCAGGGGAGCAGACATCTTCACACTATTTCCAATGCATAATGCATCTAACACCAGCCGAACTAAGTGAATTACATAAAGAGACGTTAAAATAAATGCATAAAAAGCTGACAATAAACGGGAAGTAGTTTGTTGTTTACACCAACTTTAGCCATGTCTTGCAGCGCCACAAACTTGGAATTCCTAAATTGTCCCGAAGAGCTCCAAGGCGACCTGGGGCTAAGTATCAGAGCCAGTCAGAAAGTCTGGAAAAGCACTTTATGGCATCGCAAATTAAACTAAATTGCAAATTTGAATGGTCGTAATTATAAAATTGCAATAACTGCAATTGTATAAGTGACTATTACTTCTGCAAACAACCTAATATCCTGTCTTACTATGTAAGCATTGCATTTACTAATTCACTGAACATAAAATAGTAAATGAAATGGCTCAGAACTGTTTTTGAGTTCACACAACATCACCAAGTACTTACTCAATCATAATTTCACCAAACTTCATACTGCAAGATCATCAAACTCTTTGTATTTAGTTTGGTAAAGTCATTATTAATCATTTAATCAACATAAATATACAATTTGGCAAAGCAAAGACATAAAAAAGCTTAAGGTACTAAACGATTCCTGCAGCCAGTTGAAAACAATATTACAGTTGACTAGAATTTTTCTAACTGCAGTTTAGATGTTCTGAAATGCACAGAAACATGTATTTGAACAGTTCCTCTTTCAGTCTTGTGTTTAAAATGTGCAGTCTGGACAGTCTCGTACCATTAACACACACTTTGAAAATCTGACCTTAATCACCATCGATTGGACACATTCTTACAAAATCGTTTGTGTGTTTGAGTGCTTCACAACAGCAATGCGTTATTGGTAGTTTCATTATATCAACAACTGATGAAACACAAATGGACATCCTAACAAATCCTTAGAGACTAGACACTGATTAACGCTGAAGGTGGTGTTGCACTGTAGGTGAACTTATTATTGTCTGTGAATGTAATATTTGTCTCTGGCCGCTCCTGTGCAGGTCTGGAGAAGGTTGCCCGTGACTCGATTTACGAACAGGAAGGGAAGGTGCAGTTCGTGATGGACGCCGTTTATGCCATGGCCTACGCGCTCCACAGTATGCACCGACAGCTGTGCGGCGGAGCTCCAGGCCTGTGTCCACGCATGGCCAACATCGACGGGAAAGAACTGCTGGCTCATATCCGCACGGTCAACTTTAACGGTAACAACCATCGACTGTACTTTCTGTGTTTGACTGATCTGTTCATTTAATGTCAGGTAGTCCAATAGAGAAGAACAGGTTACTTTACGCTAGAGTAATAACAAAGTAATAGGGTGGAGGTGAGAAGGAGCTGAGTCGATTTACCCGTCAGTCTAGGTTCTACCCTCACCTATGGTCATGGGCTTTGGGTAATGACCGAAAGGACAAGATTGCAGATATAAGCGGTCAAATTTAGTTTCCGCGTTCCCTTAGAGATAGGGGGAGGAGCTCAGTAACACGGGAGGAGCTTGGAGTAGAGCCACTGTTCCTTCACGTCGAGAGGAACCAGCTCTCGGAAACATAGTTAGTATCTTCTTGGTAATAGATATTTCATTTCAAATTCTCTTTGGTTCTCCTTATCCCTGTGAGCGTGCTGATATTGCTGCAAAATGATGTGCATCGAATCCACACGTGAGATTATGTACGATAAAAAATATTAACTATATAAATGTAAAGTCCTTTATTCCCTTTAATACAAATATTAGCACAGCTTGGCAGTGAGACAATAGCAATAAAGCCGATAGAGGATGAAATAGAAAGTTGAAAAAAATATTAAACTGCAGTGTGCATTAATTGATTTAAATTTGCTATTGAAAACATGTTTTGCTGAGTTCTTCCAATCATCCTTTAGAAGTAACATATAATTCTAAATGTACCATCTCTCTCACTTGTATTAACCTTGGGTCAAAGTTATGCCGCGCTAAAATGTTACATCGAACTATTTGAAAAGCCACAATGAAGCAGATTCCTCCTCTTGCTTCACCCGTGGTTTTCTCTGCCAAGGCCGACTTCCCATTGAACAGGCTCAGAAAAAACAGCATTGAAACAGTAAAACATCTCCCTTCAAAATATATATATATGCCGGTATATGTATGTGTCGTATGCTGTTCTTGTTGTCCTCACTATTGTTACTGTTTTTGTATTTGAAAGTACATTAATCAAAAAGCAGGCTTCTACATTCCGGTCCAACTCTGAAAACTCAATTAGACTTTTCATTTTCAAGGTAAACCTGTTCATCTTCGCCAAGTATAATGAAGTTGAAAGTGTGACCGCACAATCCTGCAGAGAAAAAGACTGCATTTTTCATTTCATTGATGCAGAGAACCGTGTTAAGGTTCAGGTTAGATATTTAAACACGAGCTTGCTATAAAACTGAACGTGATTTCTTCTCTTTTTTTTACAATTTCACATCAAACTTTCAAATGACATGTCGGTGTAATACAACTGAAGCTTTTTCTACAATTTCAAATGACATGTAGTTATTTTGGTGCAATTAGAGAGTTTTACATTTGCACCAGCGCATAGTGCGGAATGAGAAGGTGTTAAAGACGTCTAAAATTAGCTTTTATCTGTTTGAGAGCAGCTCCTGTTAAAATGGGCTGTTGCAGTAACTTCAGCTATCAACATCTGTGCTGCAGACTGAGCTCGTGAACCATATGTGATCCGCATTTCATTCATTTATGCACCGACACATGCTGCATTCACACGAACTTCCCACTGGAGATGAAATATTATGGTCTTATAGTTAGAACAGCTACTAAGATACATACAGGCCTGAAGTCTGGGCATATAATCACGCCTGTATTAACGATCCACTGTTATGACACTAGTGAACCAATATTTTCATCTCAGTTCATTTGCAGTGTGCTGTGACTGAAGCACTTTTTACTCAGGTGTGATGTCGTGCACAAATTCTTTTCCGTTTCCATTTTGATAATAAGGAGTTTGCTTGTCGGCTAAAAGCTCAGGGGAAGATTAAGGATGGTTTCTTTCGGCTCATAAAAACAAATCACAGAAACGCATGCACTAAGAAACGGCTTATTCAAAGAAGATACGTCTTTATTCATATATACATATATCATTTCAGCCGTGTGTGATCCCAAAGGTCGTATCAGTAAATGTACGGTGAAGCCGCAAAGCCACCGTTGTTCATCTTCATCTTTCAACGTAACATATTAGCAGTTATTCAGTTAACTAAAGAACATGCTAACAAGTTTACCAAAGCATCAGTATTACCCCAAATCACTAAATCCATTGATTCTTCTTCCCTAGAGAGTCTAGAGCGCCCTAGAGCACCCTAATGTGAAATGCGGTGGCCAATAATGTCACATATAAGTCGATTCGGAGTAAAAGTCGCCCGGCCAAAAAATTTGACTTGGAATCCGTAAAATAGGGTACAAGCTGTTGATGTTTTAAGGCCGTTATTGATGCTATCGATAAGGTTGTGCGTCTCATTATAATCCAGGGTATTGAACTAGTTGCTTAGTTTGGCCCTTCTTTTTGTGGAACTGTGGTTGCTTTTGTTTTGGGCGGTTTTCTTCTTTTTGTTCAAAGGCTTGGTCGCTTGTTGTATTGTGAAAATCTGTCAGCCCTGTTTACCCTGTGATATTGTCCTGACAACGCCTATGACAACATATTAAACCTCATGTACCAAGTCGTTTTTCAAGACTTTAGGGAAAAAACAAGTTTATTTTGTTGTTAAATTAAAAAATACAGTAGTATCTGTGTCTATGTTTAGAGTACAGAAAGAAATCTGAAATAATCAGACACATTGAAGATAAAAACTGATATTTATATTTGAGACAGCAGATTATTTACAGGGTTTGGTGTGTCTATAAGAAAAGAGTTTTTTTTTTGTTTTTTGCTGAAAAAGGAGCCAATGACACCTTCAGATGCAAGAAGATATGGAGAGTAGAATGAGACAAAATGAACTCAATTTGGCAAAAACATATATGTATAAAAACATATTTTTAAGCAACTGTCAAAAATTCTGCATTTTCACCAACCCTTTAATATAAACCAAGTCTAATCATATCAACTGGTCTTTGACTGTTGGTTTTCACTTCAAAGTCTACAGTTACCTGGTCCTGCTGCGTTCTCTTCTGCTTCACTTCCTCAAACGTGGGCAGCAGCGGTTACCCATAATGCTTTGTGTGCTCCTAGTGTGGCGGCCGGGGGGGGGAAATCGCTAACTCAGCCGTGCGCTCCGTCTCGTTTCTGAGCTTATTTTTAGAGGAGCGTCAGGAGGCTAGTTGAGAAGCGGTGCTAATGCTAACGCAGACTGCGCTACACTTATCCTAATGAGACCATGTGGTAGCATCCTGTTAGCGCATTAGCGATGGCACAGCAACATTACAACTTCATAAAACTAGAAAAACACACATAAAACAGCTTGATAATAGAATAGTTTAGTAGAAATGTAGTTGTTGGAGATGTACTGGCTTGGTATTTGGGCCCAGCTGAAGTTAAGAGGTGATAAAAGATGATTGTTGCTCATGATGGGCTTACGAGATCAACTGCACTTAAGCCCTGACTTTCAAATGAGAGTGAGATGATTGTGCAACTTTTGTGAACACATAAATATGACTGAATAAAGGTGTGACATATAAGGCAAAATACACTTTTATGAGCATTTAACCATGGTTCTACAAGCATGTGAGGCGCCGTGACTGCTCTGACCAATCAGACTGCGGAGAGCTGGGCAAAGCTAAAGATTAAAATGATTTTGAACTTAGAAAAAATGGGCATGATCTGAAAAGAATCACCGCAAACACTGACTCTTGGAAAAATGCTTTCTGGACTGTGGAGGATTTCTTTGCTGCAGTATCAATGGACCGGCCACTAGTGTAACTCACAACATGTTTAAACTAAGTGTAGTTGACGAGGTTATTCGTTAACTTGGGTTCGGGAGCAGGACCACGCCTCAACCTCTTACTTCCCCAGCAACCACACCTCCACTCTTTAACCACGCCTCTAATTACCCTGAAGGCCTATATATGCACAGGCCAATCCCAGCATCTCTTGTTGTCCCCACCCCATGTCTCTATCGTCTTCACCTTCACACATCACCATCTATGGAGGGGGGTTCTGAATTGGCTGGGCTGATTACCCGAGACAGAGCCCCCATCCTGAGTCTCTACACAGCCAACTCTCAGTGATCCATCATCGATTCATCATAGATCCATCATCATCGATCTCTCATCTATCCATCATCGACCCATCATCACTATTATCAATAAACATTCTTTCGTATTTCATTGTTGTGGCGTGGTCCTTGCTAGTGAACAATACCTTAGTTATTTTAATAGATCCGAGTATTCAAGGTGCAAGCACTCCAAAATATTTATCACCATCTATCCCCATCTGCGACTCTGTGCGAAACTGTACTCTGCGTCAAACACATAGAAAAACAAAAAACAAAAGGAAATTTAAATCTTTTACGATGAAATGTCGCAGGGCCAATCAGTTCACCAGTTTTAAACATGAAGTCAATGGAACTGTTGGTATTATTTAGCCATTTTAGATCAATATTTAAATTCACAATGATTAAAACAGAATCATCAAATAACGTTAATTACACCGTGCAAAGAACTGGTTGGATCTGTCAACAGTCTTAATTCCCAGACTTGGCGATATCTTTTAGTTTGGAAATGGCTCAGATCCAGAAACAGGTCTCTGGCTTCTGTCACACTCTGTCCCAGTTAATACTCCATAATTAAACATCAATACAGTCTATCTACTTTCCACTAAATCAATTGAGTTTTAGACCAATATCATAGTGTCACTGATTGAATTTACACCGGAATCCATCGCAGTGTTGATCTGAGTGACGTCTGTGACATACATGATGTGCGCGTCATCAGCGTCTTAGTGTCGACTGTTCACAGCTTGTGACCGTCACACCACAATTAGCAACTTTGTAATTGAACCAGTCGACTGTGTGTGCCAAACAGCAGCTTATGCCAACGTGTCAGCAGTGTATCTGCTTTAGGAACAAGGAGAAGTCGACTTTATGTGACAAAACAGTGTGAGGCGTGAAGATATATGATGTTATGATATCAAAAGTATTCAAATGGCACTACTTTGTAATAACTAAGCCTTAATAAAGCATGAAAAAAGACCTAATTCAAAATGTTTTATTAGGAATTATTCAGGCTTAGTAATACCTACTTAAAGGGACTGTACCAAATTTACATGTAATAAAGTAAAATCGACTTAGTTTATTTACCAATATGGTGTAAAAGTAGGTCTTAGGCTGAAAATGAGTCGTTTCAGCATCTGTTTATAGAGCCTTTTGATTTCCGCAAAACAGGAAATGTGTTGTTAGTATGCTAGACATTGTTAGCACCTGCACCTGTGTCTGTTTTTCACACTTACATGACAGCTCACATCAGGAACAGTTTCTTTAATTAAGGGGTTAGGATATACGTTACTAAGCCTGAATCATTCTTGTTCATTATGAATTAAGTTTGAGATTAGATTGTTTCTTATAGGCCTGTGCTCGTTTCAGGTTTGCTATTGGCTGGAACTGGCAAGCCAATCAGCAATGACGTTGACAGTCACAAGCCAATCAGAGGCACGCTTCCAGGTGTCCAGGGATAAGGGATCAAGGAAAGGGGCTTGTACTTCAATAGCCCATTCACTTTTAGGGTTAGGCAAGAGATAATATATATTAAAGTAGTGTTTTCAACCCCAGTAATTGTACTGTATATAGAATGAATTAACCCTGAACCAGGTCAAAACATCTGCAATCGGGCACTTCAAATCAAATCAAATCCCTATAGACGTCTGACCAACTCTCTTGCTCAGTTTATTTTATTTTAGTTTTTTTTTTAATTAATAATAATAATTCAACATTGTATAGTGATTTTTGTACACTCAAAGATGCTTTACATGCAAAGAAAAGACAAACGTGACATTAAAAGTATTAAATGAAGGTCAGTTTTAACATATGATTTTTAAGCCGGGATTTGAAGCTCTGTAATGAGTTCAAGTTCCTTCTGGTTGTTGCACTCTTGTGGGAGAGTGGAGTGAGTTCTAGAGGGTCCAAGCAGCCGCAGCCAAATAACATAGACCGATAAACATGTTTAATTTGTGACGAATTCATCTTCTATATTATGATGCAGTTAAAAGAGCATTCAAACTACGCCAGGAGACAACAATATGCTTATTTTTTCCCTTACAAATCTCAGCTTGTCAGTTAAGTTTATGTTTATTTATAGTCCGTTGTATTATCCGACATCCTGGACCAGCTTTAGCTTTGTTAGCCTCGTTTGCATACTCATAAATGCGTAGCGTGTAGCGACACATAATGGGCTGTTTGTGTGTGTGTCCTCGGGCTGCAGCAGTGATTCACCCGGCGCTGATGCCTATTTTATGCAGAAAAGACAGAAATCAGGACAAAATCAAACCATCGCCCACTCCCCTCATTTTATAAATCTGTTTTTCTACTTCTGCTCTTACTCTTGAACTCCCGTTTTGCTTCTCTCTGTGTCAAAGTAATCCACATCCTCCCCGTGTTAGTTTCTGCCTGAAGCCGAACAGGAAAGATAACGGGGCTCAGAGATTAGACCGTTCCGATGATTCTACAGTATTCACCATTGTGCCGCGACTTAATGGGATGCAAATGTAGAAATGTTTAAACTAAAGCGCAGCTAAGAATATATGCATTAAAAGATTTGGAAAAAGAAATTGCTTTTTAGATTTAGCTGAAAAAGGGAGCATTTCTATCTATAATTGGAGATATTCTTATGCAAATCAATGGAAAGATGCTGGAATTGCAATTTTCCACAAGTGAGAGAAGAAAACAGAACATCCAAAACATCTCACAACTTTGAACCACTTATGAACATTTGGTTCTTTCATATTGGCTGAACACTCCGTTATAAATGCACTATTGAAAGACACCAATTATAACGGTTTGATTGGTGCGACTCTTTAAAGTGAGCGTTTACCACTGAAAGTTTTATCATCACATAACATTTAAGTGTGTTATTTGAGAGGGATTTCTTTAACCGTACAAGTCAGTTCGCCTCTAACAAAGTCTCTTTGTGGTCAGAAAGCTCAGATTAAAGTGACTAAAGTAACAGAGCAGCAGACAGAGCAGTGCCTCCAGTTAGCTTCATTCAACCAAAAAATGCTGTTATTATGTCAACATTAACAACAACATTAAAAAAAAGTTTTATAAAAAATGTTGTTAAATTGTCACATTGTAAATTTGTTGTACTGGTTTATAGTTAAAATCTCTGTACTGACCACATGAAACAAAAACTGGCACAAAGTTCATCATCTTCTCTCTCAGCAGAAATAAACAAAAGTGAAATTATTTGTTCATAATAACTTCAGAACTTGTACACAGCCTATTCTGTAATTGTTTTATTTTATTGTTATTTGTCTAAGGTGCTATAGTCCTATGGATTATGGACATTAACTTTGCATTGTCTGTGCTGTAGGTTAAACCCTCTCTGTTACATAACACTGGTTTGTGAATAAAGATGTGTTAGTCAGTCAGGCACAGCCAAATGACCTTATGACTAGTTTGCTTTGATTATTAAAAAAATAAATACAAATTGTAACTCTTTAAAATTGTGCAAAAATATTACCTTATCCCTTTCTTCGTATTTAATAGATAATAGTTGGGTGGATATAGTACTACGCTCCACAGTTTACCCCAAACAAACAGAAGGTTGTGTTCACATTCTTGAATTGTATGTCATATTTTCAGATGGAGAGTCAGAATCCTACATACGTCACTCTATGGGAGAATTAGTTAGTCTGTTTTCAAGAAATATGAAAATGTAGGGTCCAATGTCTATTCATATCATTATTTGTTGGAGATTGGCTCCCAAAAAACATTAATCTTATGGCTTGAAGTTCTTTCAACTTCAATCAATAATGGCACCACTTTCTGAAGCTATTGTGAAAGAATGATTTCACTTGCTGACTGGGGCTGCAACAAGTTAATCAATTAAATTGCAACTCATTTTGTAATCAAATAATTGTTTTCTGGACTTCAAAACATGCATTGTTCAGAAAGAAGAGGTTTTCTGACTCAGACCAAGAAATAATGACTTCAGAGAAGACGTACAAAACATGTACAACTGGTGGTTTTTCTCTGTAAACATAGGATGTCCTCAAGTGGTGTCACTTTAGCTTAAAGTGTGTATGACAGGTTATTAAAATGATCGATATGACTTTATTTGGTGTATTTATACCTGTTTTACATATAAATTATAGTTTTACACTAATCGAGTTGGTATTTGTGGAGAAAACGGTTCAGAAAATTGCATCACAGGGAAACTCATTCCAGTCAAAGTTTATCATTTGCACTAAGAAACCACTTTGCCTCTCTAAACATTAATTCAACAAAATAAAGTCAGTCTCTCATATATTCTTATTTGTTAAATAAAAAAACAAAAAAATCACATTAGATGAGTTTTTGCCCGTTGATTGCTGGGTAATTTCCTATTGTGATGTCATCAATTACAAACAGGAAGCTAAATTATAAACCTAAAAAATGGGCTATTCCTGGATAACATTCAAGTTTTAGCAAAACTCAAAATATATTTATCTTATCTGCATTTTATCAAATAAGATTTAGTAAAAATGGATTTACTGTCATGCTGCGTTCCAAACAACTAATCCAACAATTGAAAGAATATTGGTAAATTAGCAAAATAATCATTAGTTGCAACCCTAATGCTGACAGAGCAGACAAGTTAACTTTGTGCAAGTGTGAATCGGCCCAATAATTCAATATTACCCACAAACGTGTTTAACATTTCCGCAATCTAAACTCCAAATTCTTGCACAGAATCCAAACCAGCTCCTCCAAACACAGTAAACATAACACTGACCTAAAACTAGACCCTAGAATGTTGTGATGCCGCTCACCTTCACGTGACTGGAGATGAGTGACTAAATCTTTTCTGAACGATCATGAGGCGTGTTTCAGTGACAGTTGAGATCAAAATAAGGACCGTTCAGAGTTCTGACTGTTTAAGGTCCTCATGGCTCTGACGTCTGTTGTGAGTGTTTCATCTGCGTTTAAGCCGTGCGAGCAGGATGTTTGCTGACAGCGCTGGGAGTCGGGGAGTGGAGATGGATGAGAAGATGGGGCCCAGCTGTTTGTTTACTGTTTGGCTCGTTTTACGCTCGGCTGCTCCGTCACTACGACCACATGTGCACTACCTTTGCATTATAGTGTCCTCTGAACTGTGCAGCGTGACCTTTCTCACCCACCAGGGAGTGCTAACGCAAAATGAGACCAGGGAATTCAACTGCATATGGCACTAAATCACTTTAATTCTTTCTCGGTTTTTTCGAACGTTATGTTTGCGTTTGTGAATTTGTAAGTGTAATTTGTGGGTACAACTAATTACATTTAGATGCGATTTTCTTCATTTAGTTTAGAGAACAATTCTATGGATGTAGTTCAAATTAATTCATTTCCGGTAGTCGTGGGAAATATTGACAAAATTAAATGTCTTGATACGTTTTTTCCTTTCCTGATAACAATATTCCAACAAGAATGTGTCAAAAAAAAAAACATCCCAGTGAAATTAGGTCCCAGAGTGCAAAGGTCTTTAAGCAGCGTCCCAGCTGTTACGCCATATCCACCTCTACTTATTGCACTTACTGCAGACTCTTGCTCGATGTGTTTCACTTGAAGCCGCCACGTTTGTTCTGTTTGTTTACAACACGCCCCGGCTTTGAAACATGGCCGCCGTTTTAAGGGAATGCTGGCGCTCCAATTTAGGAGCTAGCAACATTCGCTTGATCTCAGTCCACCGAACATGCTCAAAATTCATGATCTGAAAATATGCTAAATTTGCCACAAAGTCCAACCTTTGTGAAAGCCGTAGGGCCCTGCCAGTAGAAAACGGGCAGTTTGTCTTTACATTGTGCTCCATGGGAAACATGCTTTCTGGACTGTAATTCCAATGGACTGACCACTAGTCCAACTCATGACAGGTTTAAGCTAGCAATACCATATCCAGTTCATTTAACAGGTCCATGGTGTACAGGCCATGTGCAGTTTGCAGCACATGTGCATTGTCATGTGCATTGTCATGTGCATTGTCATGTGCATTGTCATGTGCATTGTCATGTGCATTGTCATGTGCATTGTCATGTGCATTGTCATGTGCATTGTCATGTGCATTGTCATGTGCATTGTCATGTGCATTGTCATGTGCATTGTCATGTGCATTGTCATGTGCATTGTCATGTGCATTGTCATGTGCATTGTGTGTTTTTCAACAGTGCCAAGGACCCTGGCTTATGTATTACTGCATTTTCAGGCGTCTTGTGTTGAGTGTGGACGCACACGTTTAAAGAAATGGTTCCATCTTTACAGAAAACTATCATTGTTTTGTCTCCATGAGGATGTGGCCTAAATGTATTAGTTGAGGTTTAATTATCAGAGAAATGTGAAATGTTTGTAAAATGATCACAAAACTGTTGAAACATCACAATACCCTTATCTGAAAGGTAACGTTTAACTTTTTTGTAATCAGCTGTTTTATGATATGATCTAAATTTCAATATTTTCCCATCTTAACCTGGTGTAGTGTTGTCATAGATCTGGTCATACTCAAAGACAAATGTATCCTTTGATATTATGTGTGTAAAGTTTGAGGAGTACTGAATATATTACACTGCCTGTGTAAAAAGGGACACACACTCCGAACGATTGAAGGATTACATCACCAAATAAACCCTGAAAAACAAAAACTGACTAAACTGTTTTTGTTCTTGTTGTTGTGGTTCACAGGGAGTGCTGGGACTCCTGTCATTTTTAATGAAAACGGTGATGCTCCTGGACGTTACGACATCTTTCAGTATCAGATCAACAACTACTCAGTGGCAGAGTACAAGGTCATTGGACACTGGACCAACCAGCTCTATCTGAATGTAAGTACTTCTGTACCTCTGTACCTCTGTACTTCTGTACTTCTGTACCACTGTACCTCTGTACCTCTGTACCTCTGTACTTCTGTACCTCTGTACCTCTGTACTTCTGTACCTCTGTACCTCTGTACCTCTGTACCTCTGTACCTCTGTACTTCTGTACCTCTGTACCTCTGTACTTCTGTACTTCTGTACCACTGTACCTCTGTACCTCTGTACCTCTGTACTTCTGTACTTCTGTACTTCTGTACCTCTGTACCTCTGTACCTCTGTACTTCTGTACTTCTGTACTTCTGTACCACTGTACCTCTGTACCTCTGTACCTCTGTACCTCTGTACTTCTGTACTTCTGTACCTCTGTACCTCTGTACTTCTGTACCACTGTACCTCTGTACCTCTGTACTTCTGTACCTCTGTACCTCTGTACTTCTGTACCACTGTACCTCTGTACCTCTGTACTTCTGTACCTATGTACCTCTGTACTTCTGTACCACTGTACCTCTGTACTTCTGTACCTCTGTACCACTGTACCTCTGTACCTCTGTACCTCTGTACTTCTGTACTTCTGTACCTCTGTACTTCTGTACCTCTGTACTTCTGTACTTCTGTACCTCTGTACTTCTGTACCTCTGTACCTCTGTACTTCTGTACTTCTGTACTTCTGTACCTCTGTACTTCTGTACCTCTGTACCTCTGTACCTCTGTACCTCTGTACCTCTGTACTTCTGTACCTCTGTACCTCTGTACTTCTGTACCTCTGTACCTCTGTACTTCTGTACCTCTGTACCACTGTACCTCTGTACCTCTGTACCTCTGTACTTCTGTACCTCTGTACTTCTGTACTTCTGTACTTCTGTACCTCTGTACCTCTGTACCTCTGTACTTCTGTACCTCTGTACTTCTGTACCTCTGTACCTCTGTACTTCTGTACTACTGTACTTCTGTACCTCTGTACTTCTGTACTTCTGTACCTCTGTACTTCTGTACTTCTGTACTTCTGTACCTCTGTACTTCTGTACCTCTGTACCTCTGTACCTCTGTACCTCTGTACCTCTGTACTTCTGTACCTCTGTACTTCTGTACTTCTGTACTTCTGTACCTCTGTACCTCTGTACTTCTGTACCTCTGTACCTCTGTACTTCTGTACTTCTGTACTTCTGTACCACTGTACCTCTGTACCTCTGTACTTCTGTACTTCTGTACCTCTGTACTTCTGTACTTCTGTACCTCTGTACTTCTGTACCTCTGTACCTCTGTACCTCTGTACCTCTGTACTTCTGTACTTCTGTACTTCTGTACCTCTGTACCTCTGTACTTCTGTACCTCTGTACCTCTGTACTTCTGTACTTCTGTACTTCTGTACCACTGTACCTCTGTACCTCTGTACTTCTGTACTTCTGTACCTCTGTACTTCTGTACCTATGTACCTCTGTACTTCTGTACCTCTGTACTTCTGTACTTCTGTACCTCTGTACTTCTGTACTTCTGTACCTCTGTACTTCTGTACCTCTGTACCTCTGTACCTCTGTACCTCTGTACCTCTGTACTTCTGTACTTCTGTACCTCTGTACTTCTGTACTTCTGTACTTCTGTACCTCTGTACCTCTGTACCTCTGTACCTCTGTACTTCTGTACCTCTGTACCACTGTACCTCTGTACTTCTGTACTTCTGTACTTCTGTACCACTGTACCTCTGTACCTCTGTACTTCTGTACCTATGTACCTCTGTACTTCTGTACCACTGTACCTCTGTACTTCTGTACCTCTGTACCACTGTACCTCTGTACCTCTGTACTTCTGTACTTCTGTACCTCTGTACTTCTGTACATCTGTACCTCTGTACATATGTACTTCTGTACCTCTGTACCTCTGTACCACTGTACCTCTGTACCTCTGTACTTCTGTACTTCTGTACCTCTGTACTTCTGTACCACTGTACCTCTGTACCTCTGTACTTCTGTACCTATGTACCTCTGTACTTCTGTACCACTGTACCTCATTACCTCTGTACTTCTGTACTTCTGTACCTCTGTACCACTGTACCTCTGTACCTCTGTACTTCTGTACTTCTGTACCACTGTACCTCTGTACCTCTGTACTTCTGTACTTCTGTACCTCTGTACTTCTCTACCTCTGTACCTCTGTACCTCTGTACCTCTGTACTTCTGTACCTCTGTACCTCTGTACTTCTGTACCTCTGTACCTCTGTACCTCTGTACCTCTGTACTTCTGTACCTCTGTACCTCTGTACCTCTGTACCTCTGTACTTCTGTACCTCTGTACCTCTGTACTTCTGTACCACTGTACCTCTGTACTTCTGTACCTCTGTACCACTGTACCTCTGTACCTCTGTACTTCTGTACTTCTGTACCTCTGTACTTCTGTACTTCTGTACCTCTGTACTTCTGTACCTCTGTACCTCTGTACCTCTGTACCTCTGTACTTCTGTACTTCTGTACCTCTGTACTTCTGTACCTCTGTACTTCTGTACCACTGTACCTCTGTACTTCTGTACCTCTGTACCACTGTACCTCTGTACCTCTGTACTTCTGTACCTCTGTACTTCTGTACTTCTGTACTTCTGTATTTCTGTACTTCTGTACCTCTGTACCTCTGTACCTCTGTACTTCTGTACTTCTGTACTTCTGTACCTCTGTACCTCTGTACCTCTGTACTTCTGTACCTCTGTACCTCTGTACTTCTGTACTTCTGTACTTCTGTATTTCTGTACCTCTGTACTTCTGTACCTCTGTACCTCTGTACTTCTGTACTTCTGTACTTCTGTATTTCTGTACCTCTGTACCTCTGTACTTCTGTACCTCTGTACCTCTGTACCTCTGTACTTCTGTACTTCTGTACCTCTGTACCTCTGTACTTCTGTACCACTGTACCTCTGTACCTCTGTACCTCTGTACCTCTGTACTTCTGTACCTCTGTACCTCTGTACTTCTGTACCACTGTACCTCTGTACCTCTGTACCTCTGTACTTCTGTACTTCTGTACCTCTGTACTTCTGTACTTCTGTACCTCTGTACTTCTGTACCTCTGTACCTCTGTACCTCTGTACCTCTGTACTTCTGTACTTCTGTACCTCTGTACTTCTGTACCTCTGTACTTCTGTACCACTGTACCTCTGTACTTCTGTACCTCTGTACCACTGTACCTCTGTACCTCTGTACCTCTGTACTTCTGTACCTCTGTACTTCTGTACTTCTGTACTTCTGTATTTCTGTACTTCTGTACCTCTGTACCTCTGTACCTCTGTACTTCTGTACTTCTGTACTTCTGTACCTCTGTACCTCTGTACCTCTGTACTTCTGTACCTCTGTACCTCTGTACTTCTGTACTTCTGTACTTCTGTATTTCTGTACCTCTGTACTTCTGTACCTCTGTACCTCTGTACTTCTGTACTTCTGTACTTCTGTATTTCTGTACCTCTGTACCTCTGTACTTCTGTACCTCTGTACCTCTGTACCTCTGTACTTCTGTACTTCTGTACCTCTGTACCTCTGTACTTCTGTACCACTGTACCTCTGTACCTCTGTACCTCTGTACCTCTGTACTTCTGTACCTCTGTACCTCTGTACTTCTGTACTTCTGTACTTCTGTACCTCTGTACCTCTGTACCTCTGTACTTCTGTACTTCTGTACTTCTGTACTTCTGTACCTCTGTACCTCTGTACCTCTGTACTTCTGTACTTCTGTACTTCTGTACCTCTGTACCTCTGTACCTCTGTACTTCTGTACTTCTGTACCTCTGTACTTCTGTACCTCTGTACCTCTGTACCTCTGTACTTCTGTACTTCTGTACCTCTGTACCTCTGTACTTCTGTACTTCTGTACTTCTGTACCTCTGTACCTCTGTACCTCTGTACCTCTGTACCTCTGTACTTCTGTACTTCTGTACTTCTGTACCTCTGTACAACAATTCAACATGCATGTCTCAGAAATAAGTTGACATTTGATTAGTTTAGTTGATTTTTTGTAAATGTAAAATCATTGGCAAACAACAGATGACAAATGAAACTGTAAATTAAAGGTGCTGTACCTGATTTTAAGTCTTAAAAACATGAAAAACCGGACTAGTTCATTCTAAACTCTGCTGCAGTCCAAACGTATCGCTCACTTACCCAATGCTTCCTGAGCATACTAAATATTTGTTTTCACAACTCTCTGAGGTCAGAGCGAGATTTGCCGTCACGGTTAATCTAACAAACATTAGCATGCTAACAGGGCACTTCCTGCTTCGCGGAGAATAAAACGCTTTATAATTAAAAGAAGCAAACACACTGAAGTCTCATATTTCCCCGAATATATGCTTTTATATTATCTGTACTTGGGCAAAACAGAGTATACTATATTACAGGAAAAACTGGTACAGCGCCTTTAGAAAAAGGAATTGAATGATCTATCTTTATTGCTACAAGATAACAATAGCTGTTGCAATCTTAACCCCCTTTCACACTTACAACAGCCCTGGCTAGTAAATCTAGTACACAAAAGACAAATCCATTTATTGATTTTCTGTCCTTCAGTTGGACAGCCTGCAGTGGTCCTCGGGGGACCCCTCTCTCCCAGCTTCTGTGTGCAGCCTGCCCTGTCAGACCGGCGAGCGCAAGAAGGTGGTGAAGGGCATTCCCTGCTGCTGGCACTGCGAACGCTGCGAGGGCTACCACTACCAGTCCACCGAATTCACCTGCGACCTGTGCCCCTACGAAAAACGCCCCAACTACAACCGCACCGGCTGCCAATCCATCCCCATCATCAAACTGGAATGGGCCTCGCCTTGGGCCCTTTTCCCAGTTTTTATGTCTGTTTTGGGAATAATCGCCACCACTTTTGTCATTGCTACTTTCATCCGCTTCAATGATACTCCGATCGTGCGTGCGGCTGGACGAGAAATGAGCTACGTGTTGCTAACAGGTATATTCCTTTGCTACATTGCGACCTTCCCGATGATCTCCGCCCCAGATGTGGTGGTTTGCTCCTTCCGTCGAATTTTCCTCGGACTCGGCATGAGCATTAGCTACGCCGCATTGCTAACCAAAACAAACCGCATCCATCGCATATTCGAGCAAGGAAAGAAGGCCGTAACCGCTCCCAAATTCATCTCACCCGCCTCCCAGCTGGTCATCACTTTTTCGCTCATTTCCGTGCAACTTTTTGGCATCATGGTTTGGTTCGGCGCCGACCCGCCGCACACCTTCGTGGACTACGGCGAGCAGAGAACGCAGGATCCGAGAAGCGCCCGCGGAGTGCTGAAGTGCGACATCTCGGACCTGTCCCTCATCTGCTCGTTGGGTTACAGCATCTTGCTCATGGTCACATGCACGGTTTACGCCATCAAAACCAGAGGCGTTCCGGAGACGTTCAACGAAGCCAAGCCGATCGGATTTACCATGTACACCACGTGCATCATCTGGCTGGCCTTCATACCCATCTTTTTCGGCACGGCGCAGTCGGCGGAGCGGGTAAGAAGGATAAATAATGCACGTTCATGTTTTATGGAGAGTTGGAATCCCGCAGTGGTGTTTACATAAGTTGTAAAGGCAGTGTCAGCAGCATCCTCATGTACTCTCACACAATGTCTCTGTCTGTGCCACTGGCCACGGCTAATCTTCCGCTCAACCCGGCGCTGGTGTTTAACTTTTAATATGCCTCCATGCAGGCTTGTACTGTAGAGGTTTGGGCTATAGTGTCTCCTGTGCGTCACAGAACGGTACATTGTTCTTTACATGAAGCAAATGGGGGAGGGGCAACTTATGCAGGATACATTTTTTAGTAGTAGATCTCATCTGGGGACACACGAGGCTTATAGTCACATGTAACATGCTAACTTTAAAAGACGGCCAAGATGATCTAAAATATATGTGTAATTCTTGTATCTTTTAGATCATGAGCAGAATGGGCCTGATCATATCAGGAGAAACATAAATCAATACTGTGTTTCTCTGAAATATTTGTTTCCTCTTAGTTGAGTGATTCTGGACAGTATATCCTTACTATCCCATTTCCCACGTCTTGCTTTTGTGGCAATAAAACAAAGACAGGTCAAATAATAAGTGGTGACTTATTTTAGAAAATGTAGAAAATGTTGAGTTAATCATTTGAGATCTGGACAGTTTCAAATCAAGAAATCATTTTCAATCTGATTCGAGCAGCTCGCCTTCTAATGTGTAACTCTTCTATCTACCAAAAATATGACTTTATTAACTGGCTTTTTTTCTAATGCTATAGCACTATATTTTAACCACAATATTAATACAGACAAAAACATGTATTGGCAATCTTCAATTCGTGTTTTCAAAGATATAACATTACATAATGCAGTTTTGGGGGTTTTAGCTGCAGCAATACAATGAAAAATCTGCTCTCTGAAAAAGTGATGAATTAAAACCTTCCTTTTCCCGTCTGTAGCCCCATTGTCCAGCTGACAGCCTAATAAAACTATCGCTGAATCTAATATCTCAAATCTACATTAATCTCCCCTCGTATTTGCCCTGAAGGGCCTTTTCTTCAAACTCTGCACATGACATTTAATCATTTCCCTATTATTGCTGTAACAATAACAGCCTTTTGGAGCAAACTCATTCAAGATGTTAACAGCTCTTCTAATAACACGAGTTCTCTTTATTATTTAGGGGCATTTTTACCTGGGCTTGGCTGCTTTTTAAAGGGCACATTATGCAAAATGTACTTTTATGAGCTTTTAACCAAGAATTTCCCCTCATGCAGCTTTGTTTCATTAATCCTGTTTACGAGTTTGTTTATTTTTTCAGAACTGCGATGCCAAAGGTAGAAATAGAAATTGGGACATCTTCTGTGCGTAAATCATCAACAGACTTGTTCTAAGCATTTCTGACGTGAGTTAATTAAAACTGCAATAAAAAGAAAAAAAATACAACTCCGTACTTACGTTAGCATGTCAGGCAAGCTAGCTTTTGTTTTTTAGTCCTTGATATTTGAGTGTCTGCGTGATGTCACGCAGGCACTACATATTGTTTATATGAAAGAGGAACTTCACGAACGATCGGGACACGCACTGGAATCGCTTTAAATTAACTTGTTTTGACTTTATTCGGCTGGATTGAGTGTTTTCGTCGTGTCGTTGCGATGTGTCTTGGCTCCGGCCCCGCCCCCCGGCTCCGGCCCCGCCCCCCGGCCGGCGCCGTACCGCGTTTCCACAAAGGAGGAACTCATGAAACTGCGGAGAACAGTCGTCTTACCCGGAGATCGTCACGTTATCCCGGCGCAATACTGACCTAACCTAATACTGATGTGCAATTCTGTCATATGTGCAATTACTGTGAAATTCATGTGCAATCTATGTGCTGTCGTGACACATATTCATGTGCAATTACTGTCGGGATCACATGCAATGGTATGTATTTATTTGTCTATGGGAGTTTTTATTTATTTATAGGAGATCTTCTACTGAAAGTGTTTTTCAGACTTCCTATAAGTGATCTGTTCTTGTGGATCTACCTCTGTATCTTCCTGCGTTGCACCAATGAAATTTCCCCATGTGGGACAATAAAGGAATATCTTATCTTATCTTATGTTCTTGTATTTCACATATTTTTTATTATTATATATTTTCCATGATTTTCCATTTAGCCAGTCTCCTTAACACTTCAACCGATTTCAACATGTTATACATCATTACGATCGCTTTCGCAGTAGTACGTGTGCTATTACTTTTGACATTTGAACAACTTGTCAAGAATGCAGAATCTTCAAAAGTATTAGTACTTTTTCCCCATTTAAAATGAATTTGGGCATTGAGTGTCTGCGGAATTCTTTAGCCTTTTATTCTTTAGGCTTTATTCTTTAGGCTTTATTCTTTAGAATTTTGGGACGGAGCCAGTCGAGCGAGAGAGAGAGAGAGAGAGAGAGAGAGAGAGAGGGGGGGGGGGAGGGGGAGAGGAGGAGAGGGAGAGAGAGAGGGGGAGGGAGAGACGCAGACACTCCAGCAATGGCTTCAGCCATTGCAGATTTTCTTGTTCCCTTTGCTGTAGATGTCAGGTGAGTTTTAACACCAATTCCTGAAGTGAAAGTCTGACTGATTGTAATTTGAGCTTTTCAATAGTTCATAAACTTGAGATGAAGTATTTCTACATCAGAACATTACCTGTGAACTAGAACATTTCTGGCATTTATGTGAGATAGGAACAATGACATGCCTTAAATAAGATCTTGCATTTATCAAATTACAGGCGTTTGTATTGTTAAAGAAATGCCCTGAGATACATGTTTTCTCGCTGCACATTCTATTGTTGTATCCCCTGCTGATAAAGCTTAATATTATTCTAAAACTATTCAGGAAAGGTCAAATATTGCACTGTTAATGGGATTTTTTTCTGTATCGATACTTGTCCATATGAGTATCTGGTTTCGATACTAGTTTTTTCTCAGATTTTTGGACCCCCATAAAAGTTACATAGTGCATCATAATTACTGCCAGAATATTTGTGCTTCCAAAAATAAGCTTATCAAGTTAAACACATTTTTCTGAATTTCCTGGTGCTCTCCCCCAGGTTGTTTATCTGATTCCATAGCATATGAGTGGATCATAAGTCTTGATAACATGCACTTCTGATGAACAAAATATCAATATAACTGTTACTAATTGTCAGCTTTGCCACCATCTGATAACTCTGTGCTCTTCTACCTCTCTACATTGGATTAATTACACTTCTCGGTTTCAGACAACACTTTTTGGACGTTCATTTTGCCATGTGTGCGTTGCCAGATGGAGAGTTTTGCTCATTACCGGGTCTTCGGGGAGATCGGGCCGACAGGTGGAGTGATTGGCTGGGATCTTCTCTAAATATAGTCAGTGTTTGCCGTCTGCTACTGTTCACATATGCAGGAACACAGTGTGATTTTATGGCTGAAAGTTTCATGGCGGATATTTTTGGTGGTAATGATGACGAGCCATACGATAAAACAAAGTAAAGTGATAAAGTTGGCCACGCATACCGTAAATCTGGGCTTTGTGATTGTGAGGTTTATTGTAGACAAGAGAGATATGAGTATTTAGTGCCGGAATGGTCTTTCTGACACATGTATTCTACATTATGAAAATAGTCAAAGAGATGAATTACATTTTGTATTGCTGTGGACAGTACAAACCCATTGGAAAGCAGGGAGAAAAGATGGTTTGAAAGAGGAGTCAAGGAAGCTATTTTTGTTAAAAAAGAAAGACCTTCTTTAAACAGAAATGGAGGGCTAAGATTCAATCTTCCTGGTATCTATAATGGAATACTGAACCCCTGGAAAGGTAGAGGACCAGGACCAGGACATTTAGATGCTAATCAGGTACTCAGGGTGGTTGAGCCAGGGTCTCACAAAGACAAAGAGGATTCTAATAGCCCATTAAGATTCTGAATAGGCTAGCTCAGTAGATACAAGGGGGGAGTTTAGATAAGATATTCCTTTATTGTCCCACATGGGGAAATTTCATTGGTGCAACGCAGGTAGATACAGAGGTAGATACAGAAGAACAGATCACTTATAGGAAGTCTGAAAAACACTTTCAGTAGAAGATCTCCTATAAATAAATAAAAACTCCCATAGACAAATAAATAAATAAATACCATTGCATGTGATCCCGACAGTAATTGCACATGAATATGTGTCACGACAGCACATAGATTGCACATGAATTTCACAGTAATTGCACATGAATTCCAACAGCAATTGCACATACGACAGAATTGCACATCAGTATTAGGTTAGGTCAGTATTGCGACGGGATAACGTGACGATCTCCGGGTAAGACGACTGTTCTCCGCAGTTTCATGAGTTCCTCCTTTGTGTAAGCGCGGTACGGCGCTGGCCGGGGGGAGGGGCCGGAGCCGGGGGGCGGGGCCGGAGCCGGGGGACTCAGAGCCAAGACACATCGCAACGACACGACGAAAACACTCAATCCAGCCGAATAAAGTCAAAACAAGTTAATTTAAAGCGATTCCAGTGCGTGTCCCGATCGTTCGTGAAGTTCCTCTTTCATATAAACGTGTATGTAAACGTGTACCGACGACACGCTCCGCCCAATGGGCGGGACTTACCACAGAACAGTATTAATATCGGAGTTCTCGATCTAAATTCTTTTATTGACAATGACTCTTGGATGAGAGTCGAAACGTCTATTTTTTCTAACTGAGTCCAGATGACTACAACTGAAGCTTTTTCTACTATGGAACACGCCTGGACGAATGAGGGATTACACCGACAGTTTTGATGCTCGGAATACATCAGGGAAGTGAGCAGTGTATTTAGACCACTGCAAAACAATTAACTGCCTGTTTTTTGTTTTTTTTTGCGTTTTTAAGACAGTTCTCTTGTTAAACACATTTTGTCTCACTCTACTGGTCCATGCATGTAGAAAAATGTGTCTTACATATTGCGAATCCCGAATTGTGCCTATTTTTAGGAACTGTCAGACAAATCCTCAGAGACAAGGCTGCCTGGAAGATTGTATTTAAAGTACTACAAACCAACCGACTGTGGTTTTTGTGAGGGCTCTGCAGCAAATACTGGACCAGTATAAAACACACCGAGTTATTTTTAACCCAAGGAAGCACTGAGGCAGCACATTCAGCGCCGTCGCAGAGCCTGTGCAAACTCAGGTGATAATGACATCAGTGTCTTGAAAACAGAGCGAGGTGTTTCATCAAGCAGCTTCCACCACATCCACACGGGCAAAGAGGTCTCAAAAGGAAGTGCGTTTGTATAAGATTACGAGAGATCATTGAGGAACTCCAACCCAGTCCAAACGTACTGGAGGATGTGTAAAGCATGTGGGTTAAAGGGTGTGGGAGAGGAGGGGCTGCAGCAAAATGTCTGTGTAACATTAGACGATCAGTAAATGTGCGGTTTATGGAATCCATGGGCTTTTTAAAACATGAAAGTATTAGATATTGGGATATATTGTCACCTTTGAATAATGAGTGGGCTTCTTTATCAAACACAGATGTGCACTACGATCTCAGAAACCTTCCATTCAATCATGAATTACATAATAAACGTAAGCAATATTTTTTCCCACACATCCCCAAATGAGCCCTGTTTATAATTAAATATCTCTACATGTCATGAAAAGAAATGCACGGGATTGTTGTGTCCACTGTTGCCATAGAAACCCGGATCTGAATCGCTCTGCCCAAACATTTAGGCTGACATTATTTTTAAGTTTTTCATATTATCTTGTAGCTCACATGTCATTTTAATGTTTGATTGTGCAATTAAACACTGTTACTGATAGTGAGTAATGATAAAACATTAAAATGCTGAACAAGATATGTTTGATAAAATGTTCTATTTTGTCAAACTACGTCACAAGCTCATTATTTTTTATAAATAGTCACGTTACAAAAATACATTCATAATCAACTAAATGTGGGATTGTAAAAGCGTATTCTCCAGTACAGTACATAAGGACCAGATGGAGAATGAAGCTGAATGTACATTTTATTTGTTGAAACTGTCTTCACTCCTTCCTCTTGTGGTGTAATATTTCCCCATTTAATTCTTTATGAATCGCATAACATTTAAATTCCCATTGAAACAGTTTTAATGCCCTACTGTTGTGTATAAACTAGTTTAAATCCCCATTGTTAACTGCATCTAATGAGCTCCCAAAACAAAGTACGCACAATGAATCATCTAATTATGTGACAAATGCATCGCAGAGTCTCTGTCTCGCAATATACAGTTTGCTTTACATTATTTCCCTATAAAAGTGTGGACCATACGGATGCAATATCTCTGCCAACACACAATTTCACAGGCGGTCAGTGGAGGGAGGCGTTTCCAAATGGACAGAGGAAAGCGTGCCAAAGAACGCATACTGTGGTGGGATTGACCATTACATGTATTTTGTGCAGCAAGATGAATTCTTATGATTCTGGTAAGTTCACATATTCATAAGAATCCATTTGGAACTGCTCCTGCTGCTGCTTTTGACCTGAATCCTCTTGGTTGATTGTACTCATTGGACTAATGATACACCAGCATTCATTAGGTTTAAATCAGGGGTGTCCAAACTTTTTTCAGAGGGTCGTATTTTGAAACTTATACGGAGCAGAGGGCCACAAACAACCCGAAAATATAGATTTTTTGCATTTGACATAGTTTTGATACCTCCACACCTTTAATAAGACTTGGAACATTAATATTATGTTGGTATAACATCTAAACGCTTCAATCTCTCCAATTTTATAGTAAAAACTACTACTTTTTGTTGTTTGGACCAACTTAGCAGGAAGCCGGAGGGCCGACAAAAATTGGTCTGCGGGCCGCATTTGGCCCCCGGGCCTTAGTTTGGACATGCCTGGTTTAAATGCTCGGCATGAAAACCGGCTCACTGACCTGGTCCAAATCAAGACGATTTTTGAAAATGCATGTGAAACCGGGAACTAGGATTGAGGCGTCTGAATTCTAACTCCAAAGATACATCTGGAGAAGTCCACGGTGCAGTTGGATCACACCAGCAGAGAGGCAAAGGAACATGTGTTTGGACATGTTCTCAATCATTTTAGATCAGTGGAAATGGCAAACTATGGCACTATGGTTTAGTTTTGTTCCACTGCATTCAAATTAAAGTAAAAACTGTGTCAATGTGTTTATTTCCGCTGAAAAGAGCAAATAACGAATGCAGTTGGTCATGTTTGAAAAGCAGCATGATCTCCAGGTCGCGCCTATTCAGTTCTTTGACCGGCTGAAGACTGGAACTGGAGTGCTCTGATAGGTTTGGAGGCAATTGAGTTCGACGCACTCTGACTTCTTAGAGCATGTAAACGCAGTGATTGTGGAGAGGAATTTGGAAGGAATTCAAAGGCGAAGGACTTAAATGAATCAGAACAAACACAAGTATGAAGGCAGCTCTTCACGTTCGGAGCAGAAATCTGAACTTTTGTATGCACTTGCATGTCGGTGCAAGGACTTTGGCAAAGACGGCTCATTTCTGTCTTTCTTGTGAGACGTATGTATGTAATCGTCCCTTTGTGTACATTTCCATCCATCACCCGGCCAATTTAAGGAAAAAATAGCCTTCAGATTGTGTCCCACTTGGCCCCAGTCAGGTCACCGCTCAGTCATTATTTACAATCCGGTTTTGCAAGCCTTTCACTTTTGTGTCAGAGAAATGTGCATATGGCTGGAACACGAGAGGTTGTTACAGAATTTTCACCTTCACCGTTCGTCATTGGGATAAAATGATGAAACTGTGAGAAATTACGTTTCCCAGAGGAAGATATCCAGCGTTACACAAGTCAACTTTTATGTGGATTTGGGGAGCTCTGGGTGCAAAAGAAACATGCTGTAATGTACGGAGACTGGAGTAGATGTTTTTTGGTGTATTAGGATGAATATGGGAGGGAGACTTGTGTATTCTTGATTCTAAACCTTGAACAGAGAAAGGTAATGCATCATTTATGCTCAAATATTTGCATAATTGATGGTGGCATTATCTTTCCATGGTTACCACTATTGCTACCTTCAGGCAAAATGGAGTTCAATCTGCGGTCAAACTGTGTCCATGTACATAAAGCCAGAGTCACCAGAAGCGGGAAATATCTGAGTCTTCAAAGATGATGCGTTTGAAGAGTCAAGAGCTAGTATTTGGGCAAGACACTTCACCACCCTCGCCTTTTTGTTACTATGGTGCGTTTGTGTCTGATTGGAAGTGGTTGGAGGGTGTGATGGTGCAGTTTCGTATACTCGCTTTTGTCCATTTACTCCAGGGCAGCTGGTACTTCAGAAGTATCTTATCATCAGGTGTGAAGTGAATTAATAATGCAAATGTTTTGTCTTTGAATTTCTTGGTAGATCTCAATTTTCAAAGATTGTGTAGCCTTTAGTCGCTTAGTCGCTTGGTCAGTTGATGGAGTCTCAGTACACCTAATGTTTTAAGTCAACAGATTATTTTATTAAGATTATAAAGATGCACAACAACAGAAAGGAGAAGGCGCGGGGTGAGTCGGCTGACGTTTTGGGAGTGTTATCTGCTTTGTCACTTGGGAAAATACTGTTTACTCGCATTTCCCTTTATAGATAGTTGTTTTTGTGCCAGAGCCTAATATTTTTCATAGCATTTTCCAGCGCCGCACCTTTCCCCTTGTAGTCTATTAAAGCTGGGGTATATAATTATCAAACAGTGAAAGGATGAAGTGGTCTTTGGTTTTACAAGTGGCCTACTGTGTTCTCCATTGTGCTCTAGCAAGACAATTCACAAGTATAATGTCTATGAGCGATTGGCTGGATGACTGAATTCTTGATGTGGTGATCCTAATGCAAAACGCCAAAAGGAAAGCGGTTTATTGAGCTAAGAAAAACAAGAAAACTAAGTCAAAGATGAGCTGCCCACCCCTCATCTCCCATGTGGGGGATTCGTCCTAAATCCATAACGAGCACTGCCAGGAATGGATCTTGAAGCATCTCTGGGGCCTCTCTTTATCGCCCCCCGGCCTGCAGTCGAGTGAGGACCACCAGGGACCTCTCAAATACATACAGCATCCAGCCCATAGGTTTAACAGGCAGAGCAGAGGGAGAGCACACAGTTCAAGAGGAATATTCAGCACAGTGCATAAAAATAGTACTATGCTGTCCTACGCTAAAGGAAATGCAATGTTGAGCCTAAGTTAATATATTATTGCACTTTTACTCTATTGATGTTCTGAATGTTGATCCTTGTTAAAGTTACGTGCATGCTGCATTCTAGGTTCTCCATTAATTGTGTCGTTTAGATCAAATTTTGGTTTAAATTTAGTGATGGACGATACTGAGATTTGTTTTTGTTTTGTTTTATTGTTCTATGTTAAGTTATGATGTATGGATCGGATACTTGTACCAATGAGTTTGTAATAAAATGCATTGGAACGTGAAACACATTTTTACATAATTTATTATCTTCACTCCACCCCATCTTCTGCTGCTCTACAATTTTAATACATGTTCTAATAAGCTTGATTACAATTTGTTAAATGCATTGTTTGTTTGTGTTCCTTCAAAGGTAGTTCACTTGAACAATGACCCATGTTTTCTTCATTGTAGAACCTGTCTTGTAACGCTGATTTGCTTTGGAGCTTTACAAGTTAGAATAAAAAATAACTTGACTTGACACAGTTCATAAAACGCATTTCTTAAAGTTCAAAATAAAAATGAAATAAAAATAAAGAAAATAAAAATGTGAAGCAAGAGCCATGAACAACACAAACAATGCAAATAAAACAGGTCACAGAAAAGAGTCATAATCTGAAATGTAACACTGAATGAGGATGTGTGGATTTAATATTGTGTTTTATAATCCTCAATTTTATTTTCATAAACAAGCTTAAGAAAAAAACTTGTATTCTTCAGACAAAAATATGTCCAATAAATGCACAATCTGGACAAATTCATATAATAAAACGATGTTGATACTGCTGTTGAAGCAATGGGCACGCAGTGATAATTATGAAGATGAAGTGTGTGGGTCAGAGGCGGCGGTCTCAGAGGAGCAGCAGTAGTTAAAGACAAAGTGAATACAGATGAGTTAAAGACGGTTAGTTTATATGGAGCCTGTGTCTCTCTCCTCCTCCTTCTCGTCTCCCCGAGGACCGCCCAACCTGCTACAGCTGTGCGGAATCTCAAATTCAGATGTATGTAGCTGGATGATTGCAACGCACAAGTCAGCAAGCTTTTAGCCACTTTCCAACAGTGTTCTCGCATCAAAAACATACCTGGAATTGTATACATGCGTTCGCACATCCGGGAACTTGTGCAGTGGCAACCGAGTCCGCCATTTTGAAAGGGGCACAACAGCACGTCTACTACATACGAAATCCAGGAAATATAAGGCCAAAATGCCAAAAACCTGCGTTCTGTTTGGACATTGCTCTGTTGACTGACCAAGAAATGATAGCTTTGTCGAGTACCTTAGTTTGCCGTTATTGTCTAAAGAATCAAAGTATTCATAGCTCATTATGTCGTAGAAAAGGATGCAGTCGCGTTGGTTTTTATATATCGCGTGCCCCTTTTAAAATGGCCGCTATGGGGAAGTCCCGGCTGTATGACGACACCGCGAACGCATGTATTGAGCTTTAATCGCTAGAATTTTATGAATCCTGCTCTTCTCTCAGAGCCTCAGAAAACACTACGCTTCAAGTTTCCCCATTTTGTGACATCATAGGTAGAGCTCCAAGATCTTGTGCGCTGTTTTAAAGTCCATTGCCAGACTCTTTCGAACATTTCTACTGTCAAATCCGTGTGCATTACCCAACTGATGCAGCGAGTGGCTTTTCATTTCTGAAACAACCATGTGGAAAGACAAATCCCGTGGTCATGGAAATGTCTTTGTGAAGGGTCAAATCATTGGCATCAAGCAGAGAAAAGATCTGACCCCCAGTGAGAGTGTTTGGGGCGAGCTGGAGAAGGCTGTGTGCAGTGGTCACTCTCTCACATCCTCTATACAAGATCAATTGGTGAAACATAATGCAATTTCCCTGAATGGAAATCAATATTTTGACGTTGCAGAAACAATGCCACAGTGAATGTGTGTGTGTGAAATATTAGAGCGTGTGACCTTCTTTTTTTCCTGTGGTGACCTTTTTTAGTGGGCAGTGTATTTATACATGTCATTTTCTCTCTTGTGTAAATTCCCATAGACGTTGTTGGATTCTATTGAAGTCTATTGAAGCTGTGTGTGTTTGGCAGTGGTCCAGCCTCCAGTCAGAGCTGCCATTGTAAACGTCCCAGAGGAGAGCGCCTCCTTCTGATTGATGTGTGACCTACAACACCTGCTGACACCCCCAATTATCCCGGAACATGTGCTCATCTAGAATGACAATAAGATCCTTATGTAATAGGACAGCTTAAAAGATGTTATAATTAAAGGACTGTTTTATTGCCAAAGCTTTTATAAAAATACAGAGTTGGATACACAAGCAGAGGAAAAACAAAACTGTAATTTAGTCTTATCATATATAATGCAACATCATTGTTGTTCATTGGTTGTGCTGCTTAATCATACATACACATACATACTTATACATACATACAAATCCTACACAAACAAACATATACACACACATACATACTTATACATACATACTAACCCTAACACAAACATACATATACACACACATACATACTTATACGTACATACTAACCCTGACACAAACATACATATACACACACATACATACTTATACGTACATACTAACCCTAACACAAACATACATATACATACACATACATACTTATACGTACGTACTAACCCTGACACAGACATACAGACATTCATATACATACACATACATACTTATACGTACGTACTAACCCTAACACAAACATACATATACACACACATACATACTTATACGTACATACTAACCCTAACACAAACATACATATACATACACATACATACTTATACGTACGTACTAACCCTAACACAAACATACATATACACACACATACATACTTATACGTACGTACTAACCCTGACACAAACATACATATACATACACATACATACTTATACATACGTACTAACCCTAACACAAACATACATATACATACACATACATACTTATACGTACGTACTAACCCTAACACAAACATACATATACACACACATACATACTTATACGTACATACTAACCCTAACACAAACATACATATACATACACATACATACTTATACGTACTTACTAACCCTAACACAAACATACATATACATACACATACATACTTATACGTACATACTAACCCTAACACAAACATACATATACACACACATACATACTTATACGTACATACTAACCCTGA
This sequence comes from Eucyclogobius newberryi, assembly GCF_026437365.1. NCBI lineage: Eukaryota > Metazoa > Chordata > Actinopteri > Gobiiformes > Gobiidae > Eucyclogobius > Eucyclogobius newberryi. The sequence continues at coordinate 29,241,936 of NW_027316389.1, forward strand.
CACAAACATACATATACATACACATACATACTTATACGTACGTACTAACCCTAACACAAACATACATATACACACACATACATACTTATACGTACGTACTAACCCTAACACAAACATACATATACATACACATACATACTTATACGTACGTACTAACCCTAACACAAACATACATATACATACACATACATACTTATACATACGTACTAACCCTAACACACACATACATATACACACACATACATACTTATACATACATACTAACCCTAACACAAACATACATATACACACACATACATACTTATACATACGTACTAACCCTAACACAAACATACATATACATACACATACATACTTATACGTACATACTAACCCTGACACAAACATACATATACATACACATACATACTTATACATACGTACTAACCCTAACACAAAACATATACATACTTATACATACATACTAACCCTAACACAAACATACATATACACACACATACATACTTCTACGTACATACTAACCCTGACACAAACATACATATACATACACATACATACTTATACATACGTACTAACCCTAACACAAACATACATATACATACACATACATACTTATACGTACGTACTAACCCTAACACACACATACATATACATACATACTTATACGTACGTACTAACCCTAACACACACATACATATACATACACATACATACTTATACATACATACTAACCCTAACACAAACATACATATACATACACATACATACATACTTATACATACGTACTAACCCTAACACAAAACATATACATACTTATACATACATACTAACCCTAACACAAACATACATATACATACATACTTATACGTACATACTAACCCTAACACAAACATACATATACATACTTATACATACATACTAACCCTAACACAAACATACATATACATACACATACATACTTATACGTACATACTAACCCTGACACAAACATACATATACATACATACACATACACACTTATACATACATACTAACCCTAACACAAACATACATATACATAAACATACATACTTATGGTGGATGCAAAACAACTTTCTCCAGCTGAACTCAGACAAGACTGAAATAATCGTTTTTGGCCCACAGAAACAAAGAGAAAGTGTTAGCGGTCACCTCCAGAGTCTCGCTCTAAAACCTACAAATCAAATTAGAAATCTGGGGGTAATAATGGACTCAGACTTGAACTTTAATAGCCACGTCAAATCAATAACATCAGCAGCTTTTTACCATCTAAAAAACATTGCCAAAATCAAAAATATAGTGTCAAAACCAGATTTAGAGAGACTTATCCATGCGTTTGTCTCCAGTAGATTAGACTACTGTAACGGCCTGCTCACTGGTCTCTCCAAACGAGTTGTAAAACAGCTGCAGTACATCCAGAACGCTGCTGCTCGGGTCCTGACTAGAACCAGGAAGTATGATCACATTAGTCCTGTTCTCAGGTCTCTGCACTGGCTCCTGTGGCTCAGAGAAGAGACTTTAAAGCAGCTCTGCTTGTGTACAAGTCTCTCCATGGCCTAGCACCAAAGTACATCTTGGATATGTTAGTGCCATATGAACCGTCTCGGACTCTGAGGACCTCAGGGACCGGCCTCCTGCTGGTGCCCAGAGTCAGGACTAAACATGGGGAATCTGCGTTTCAGTTTTATGCAGCTAAAATCTGGAACAGTCTTCCTGAAGATGTGAGACAGGCTTCTACTCTGACAATGTTCAAATCTAAGCTAAAAACAGTTTTGTTTAGCTGCGCATATGACTGAAAGGATTTTTTCTTTGCACTCTTCTCTTTTGTTTGTGATTTTATTAGTTTAGAAAATCAGTTGGATTGATAATTTTTAATTTAGTTAATTTTATTGTATTTCTGTTTCTGTAATTTCTTTGTGATTTGAATGCATTTTTCCTGCTGTGAAGCACTTTGAATTGCCTTGTGTATGAAATGTGCTCTACAAATAAACTTGCCTTGCCTTATACATACATACTAACCCTAACACAAACATACATATACATACACATACATACTTATACGTACATACTAACCCTAACACAAACATACATATACATACACATACATACTTATACGTACATACTAACCCTAACACAAACATACATATACATACACATACATACTTATACCTACATACTAACCCTAACACAAACATACATATCCACACACGGTAGCAAAGGCGGTTAGCGCTCTTGCCTCCCAAGAAGGAGATCATGGGTTCGATTCCCGGACCAGACCAACATCACATGATCTCTCTGGGTAGAGTCTGCATGTCCTCCCCGTGTTACCGTGGGTTCTCTCCGGGTTCTCCGGCTCCTCCCACCGTCCAAAGACATGCATGTGTTAGGTAGAATTGGCAACTCTAAATTGGCCCTATGGACAGGTGTTGAAAATTTGCATATTCTGCTATATACACTTAAAACATTGCATCTGGTTTGTCCCATGCTATGTCCTTAAATAAATAAAGAAATAAACACATACATACTTATAAGTACATACTAACCCTGACACAAACATATACTTATACATACGTATAACCCTAACACAAAACATATACATACTTATACATACGTACTAACCCTAACACAAACATACATATACATACTTATACGTACATACTAACCCTGACACAAACATATACATACACATACATACTTATACATACGTACTAACCCTAACACAAACATATACATACACATATACTTGGGTTAGGGCATCTGGAAAATCACTTTTTCACAGATGTTAGTTACAGCTTTGGCAAACATTCAGGTTGTGTTTTTAAACTCAACCTTTAATTGGCAACAGAAGTTTCAAGAGAGTTGGTTGATAGTGACTGAAGTATGTGATCAGAATGAGCTGAGTGCCAGACTTTAAAAAGCCCTCTAATGTTACATGTAAGAGTCATAACTGATTTCACCATGAATTATAGCGTGTACATAACGTATCAACGACAGAAGTATTCAGTATTCTACTTTTCTAACTCTTTTCATGTTTATTCAAGTGGAATTGAGAGAGTCCTCAGCTCACACAGTGTGTGGTGGAAGTGAGCTATGACTCAAATCGATTGTGCATTGAAAATGAATATTGATGACGGCGTCCCATGACAACGGTGAGATTGTAGAGCTGTGGATTGTGCCTAAAATCCCATCAAACAGACCTCAGACCACAGCAGTCAATATGTGTCAGACTCACACACTGCAAAATACAGAGATGATTGATGAATCAGATACATTAATTCTTAAATAGGTGTAATATATACCGATAAATGTTTTTAAATTCTAGGTACAGGAGGGGCATGTGGATTCGTACGAAGTTGCTCAGAAAAGTAACTTGCTGCACCTTTAAATCAAGTTTATATGGGTCTCTCTTGCATGACAGTACAACATGTTTGGGACCATGAAGACCTTCAGTGTTGTGGTGCCCTAGGTGCCGGACAAACCACTGCGCCACCCGTTTCTCCACGGCTCCATGTCCCGTTCGAGTTTTGTACAATTTACATCTGAGCTGTTTTTCCTACTTCCTCTTCCTGTCGGCCAGAGCCCCACAGAGCGCTCCCCACCGCCACTCAGCACGGCGGCCATTAGTCTGGGTCTCTGTCTTTTTTATGTGGTGGAGTAGTCATAGCGACCGGGGTAGCAGGCAGTGATGCATGCTGGGAGGAGTGTGCACAGGTGTGGGGGGACAGATGCTGTGGGAGCTGCAGGGAAGAACTGTGCCGCCTGGTTAACTCCAGCATGTGGGTGTGTTTCCTGAGACAACACTCAGAGAAATGGTTTGAGTTAGAGCAACATCTGTTTATCCTTTGCAAAAGTCTGATTCATTAATTCAAACATGTCTGGAACTTTTTTTTTTTTTTGAGACTCGCCCTTTGTTCTTTTGGCATTTCTATCTCACTGCAAGCAGAGTTCTGATATTTATTTTGGCGTAACCTCGACTTCTGAGTTTCTCCATAATAAAAAATAAAAAAAGAAAGAAAAAGTTCATGTCCTCACAGTACGGTCTTATACAATCTTGGTGGAACTTTCATTTTTTAAATCACAAACTTATTCCTTAATATCATTTGGAGATATGACTAAAATTTCTCCCATTTCAAACTGTTTCTGAACATTTTGGAGAACAAACACTTGGCTGGAGTCTTTGTGAAGCTGAGACTCTGTAGTTTTGGTCTCTGATGTCTGATTTACTCCAGTTATAAGTAGAAATCCACTTAGATTTTCTTTGGTAAATATAAGGAAGAGCACAAGCCTGTAACGAAGTTATGGGTTTGAAGTGCAAATTGATCCTGATTCATTCCAGAACGGTCGATTTGACAGAAAATATGTGGGTTATACCTTTCTTTTTATATTTTAACTTCTCAGGAGCTTGAAAGATGGTGGACAAAATGGAATGAATGCAGAAAATGTCAGCCGCGGGAAAGTTTTCATGGATTTTTACATTTTTATTTATTATTTATTTATTTATGAATCAAGCTTTTTGATTTAATTTGCCTTAATAAAGCACGAGGAAAGTTCACATCAGGACTAAAAAATGGGTTCAATTTAGGACCAAATAAGAGTATAAACACACCCTAAATCCATAATCAATGAAAATGTATTTATAGAGCCCTTTACAACACTCAAAGTGACCAAAGTGCTTCACAATAAAATCAATACAAAACATAGAACTAAATAAAAACTGTACAAAATAAAGTGCCATTACATTACAGAGTGTTAAAAGCCAGTCTGAATAAAAACGTTTTTAGCCTAGATTTAAATACGTTAAAATCTGTGATGGTGCGCATGTTTGTTCCAGAGTCTGGGACTGGCGACAGAGAATAATGATGATAACTGTTATTTAATTATGATTTTAGGTTTAGGAGAGTATGGATCAAGTAGTTATTCATCCTTAATTCACCTTCGTTCACTCTGTCTGATAGATTACCATTCCACTAATATGTGATGAGCTTTATGAGATCAAACTTGAATTGAAACCACTTATTTTTACTTCTAAAACTGAAAATGTGTTCTACAATTACAAGTAAACATTGATTAAACAAATAATCTCTACATCCCTAGCAATGATTTTCAGACAATATCCTTATTTAAGACAATATTCAGTGCAGCGCCCCCTTCAGAATCGTACAGTAATACTGCTCAATAAAGCTTCATCTCAGCCACTGACAAGGAAAATATATACAACACAGATCTCATATGTATGACACGTTGCTAGAAGCCAGTTTGGTTTGAGTTCAGGTTTAGTTCGAGCAAAGTTTTCCACCTCAGAAAAGTTGAGTGTGAATCAGCAGAGAAACAGGCTCCATGCGCAGCAGCTTCATCAGTGGCTCTGGATTGAGAGAAAGAAAGTTTATATTCATGTTCATGCATCACGAGAACCTAAAGTGACTCTATTTGCATTGGTTTTGTTTCTCCAAACTCTTTTAACAGTCCCTAACTCCCCGTCCGCTCTCTCTCCCCTCAGATGTACATCCAGACTGCCACTCTGACGGTGTCCCTCAGCCTCAGCGCCTCCGTGTCCCTGGGCATGCTCTACATCCACAAAGTCTACATCATCATCTTACACCCCGAGCAGAACGTGCCCAAACGCAAACGCAGCTTCAAGGCCATCGTCACCGCCGCGACCATGACCACCAAACTGTCCCACCTGGCAGCAGCGGAGCGCCCCAACGGGGAAGTGAAGACGGAGCTCAAGGAGTGTGAGGCAGTGGAGGCCAGCGGTGAGTGACGGGACGGTGCACTGGAGCATTATAATATATAGATATAATACGGCCTCTCCTTGAACCGACACCTTAACGTGGTGGAGGGGTTTGAGTGCCCGAAAGATCCCGGGAGCTATGTTGTCGGGGGCTTCATGCCCCTGGTAGGGTCTCCCAAGGCAAACAGGTCCTAGGTGACGGGTCAGACAAAGATCGGTTCAGAAGCCCTCTATGATGACAACACGAACAAGGCAGTTTACGTCGCCCGGATCGGCGTCACCGGGGCCCCATCCTGGAGCCAGGCCTGGGATGGGTGCTCCATGGCGAGCGCCTGGTGGCCGGGTCTTACCCCACGGGGCCCGGCCGGGCATAGCCCGAAAGAGCGACGTGGGGCCGCCCTCCCGTGGGCCCACCACCCGCAGGAGGATCGATAAGGGGCCGGTGCAGAGAGATCTGGGCGGCAGTCGACGGCAGGGGCCTCGGTGACCAGATCTCCAGACACAGAGACTAACTCTGGGGACATGGAATGTCACCTCGCTGGGGGGGAAAGAGCCTGAGCTTGTGCAGGAGGTTGAGCGATACCGACTAGATATAGTCGGCCTCACCTCCACGCACAGTTTGGGCTCTGGAACCATCTCCTCGAGAGGGGCTGGACGCTCCACTTCTCTGGTGTTGCCCGCGGGGAGAGGCGGCGGGCTGGTGTGGGCTTGCTGATAGCCCCTCAGCTCAGCCGCCACGTGTTGGAGTTTACCCCGGTGAACGAGAGGGTCGCGTCCCTCCGCCTTCGGGTGGGGGACAGGTCTCTCACTGTTGTGGCGGCCTACAGGCCGAACAGCAGTGCAGAGTACCCGGCCTTCTTGGAGTCCTTGGGAGGGGTACTGGACAGTGCACCGACCGGGGACTCCGTTGTTCTACTGGGGGACTTCAACGCCCACGTGGGCAATGACAGTGACACCTGGAGAGGTGTGATCGGGAAGAACGGCTTCCCCAATCTGAACCCGAGCGGTGTTCAGTTATTGGACTTCTGTGCTAGCCACGGATTGTCCATAACGAACACCATGTTCAAGCACAAGGGTGTTCATCAGTGCACATGGCACCAGGACACCCTAGGCCGGAGGTCAATGATCGACTTTGTTGTCGTGTCATCTGACCTCCGGCCGCGTGTCTTGGACACTCGGGTGAAGAGAGGGGCAGAGTTGTCAACCGATCACCACCTGGTGGTGAGTTGGATCCGCTGGCGGAGGAGGAAGCCGGACAGACTTGGCAGACCCAAGCGCATTGTGAGGGTCTGTTGGGAACGTCTAGTGGAGCCCTCTGTCAGTAGGGTATTCAACTCGCACCTCCGGGAGAGCTTCTCCCATGTCCCGGGGGAGGCTGGGGACATTGAGTCCGAGTGGACCATGTTCTCCGCCTCCATTGTTGATGCGGCTGCTCGGAGCTGTGGTCGCAAGGTCTCCGGTGCCTGTCGTGGCGGCAACCCCCGAACCCGGTGGTGGACACCGGAAGTAAGGGATGCCGTCAGACTGAAGAAGGAGGCCTATCAGGCCACTCTGGCTTGTAGGTCTCCGGAGGTCATCGAGGGGTATCGGCAGGCCAAGCGAGCCGCGGCCCGTGCTGTCGCAGAGGCAAAAACCCGGGCCTGGGAGGAGTTCGGGGAGGCCATGGAGGAGGACTATCGGTCGGCACCAAAGAAATTCTGGCAAACCGTCCGGCGCCTCAGGAGGGGGAAGCAGTGTCTCACCAACACCGTTTACGGTGCGGGTGGAGGCCTGCTGACCTCGACTGGGGATGTCGTCGGACGGTGGAATGAATACTTTGAGGATCTCCTTAATCCCTCAGTCACGTCTTCCGAAGAGGAAGCAGAGACTGAGGACTCGGAGGCTGGCTCATCCATCACCCAAGCTGAAGTCACTGAGGTTGTTCGCAAACTCCTCGGTGGCAGGGCTCCGGGGGTGGATGAGATCCGCCCTGAGTACCTAAAGTATCTGGATGTTGTAGGACTGTCTTGGTTGACACGTCTCTGCAACATCGCGTGGCGTTCGGGGACCGTGCCTCTGGACTGGCAGACCGGGGTGGTGGTCCCTCTGTTCAAGAAGGGGGACCGGAGGGTGTGTTCCAACTACAGAGGGATCACACTCCTCAGCCTCCCGGGTAAGGTCTATTCCAAGGTACTGGAGAGGAGAATCCGACCGATAGTCGAACCTCGGATTCAGGAGGAGCAGAGTGGTTTTCGTCCCGGTCGTGGAACACTGGACCAGCTCTATACCCTCCATCGGGTGCTCGAGGGTTCATGGGAGTTTGCCCAACCAGTCCACATGTGCTTTGTGGATCTGGAGAAGGCTTTCGACCGTGTCCCTCGGGGTGTCCTTTGGGGGGTGCTTCGGGAGTACGGGGTCCGGGGCCCTTTGCTCAGGGCTGTCCGGTCCCTGTATGACCGGAGCAGGAGCTGTGTTCGCATTGCCGGCAGTAAGTCAGACCTGTTCCCAGTGCATGTTGGACTCCGCCAGGGCTGCCCTTTGTCACCGGTTCTGTTCATTGTTTTTATGGACAGAATTTCTAGGCGCAGTCGGGGGTCGGAGGGTGTCCGGTTTGGGGACCACAGGATCTCATCTCTGCTGTTTGCAGACGATGTTGTCCTGATGGCTCCATCAAACCCGGACCTGCAACATGCACTGGGACGGTTTGCAGCCGAGTGTGAAGCGGCTGGGATGAGAATCAGCACCTCCAAATCCGAGGCCATGGTTCTCGACCGGAAAAAGGTGGCTTGCCCTCTCCAGGTGGGTGGGGTGTCCTTGCCCCAAGTGGAGGAGTTCAAGTATCTCGGGGTCTTGTTCACGAGTGAGGGAAGGATGGAGCGTGAGATTGACAGTTGGATCGGTGCAGCAGCTGCAGTGATGCAGTCGCTGCATCGGACCGTTGTGGTAAAGAGGGAGCTGAGCCGAAAGGCAAAGCTCTCTATTTACCGGTCGGTCTACGTTCCTACCCTCACCTATGGTCATGAGCTTTGGGTAGTGACCGAAAGAACAAGATCTCGGATACAAGCGGTCGAAATGAGTTTCCTCCGCCGTGTGGCTGGGCGCTCCCTTAGAGATAAGGTGAGGAGCTCGGCCACACGGTGGGAGCTCGGAGTAGAGCCGCTGCTCCTCCACGTCGAGAGGAGCCAGCTGAGGTGGCTCGGGCATCTGTTCCGGATGCCTCCTGGGCGCCTCCCTCGGGAGGTGTTTCAGCCATGTCCCACCGGGAAGAGGCCCCGGGGAAGACCCAGGACACGCTGGAGAGACAATGTCTCTCGGCTGGCCTGGGAACGCCTCGGGATCCCCCCGGAGGAGTTAGAGGAAGTGTCTGGGGAGGAGGAAGTCTGGGAGTCCCTGCTCAGACTGCTGCCCCCGCGACCCGGCCCCGGATAAAGCGGCAGAAGATGGATGGATGGATGGATGGAGATATAATACGGAGCACTGAAAAGTTTGTGACCAACATCCAGATTCTGGTGTGGAGGCAGCTGGAGGCAAACGTGAAGTGACTTGTATTGTGATTTAAATAAGTCATGATGGTTTTGGCAAATGAAACCACGCTTGCATTTTACATGATTTATTTATTTAATAGGAGATGATTATGATAGATACAACATGATGTGTGTCAATAACCCAATGATCAGGCAATATTCAATATGTACAAAATCTGAATTGATATCATTTTGGTGTTAATTCAATCTAATATACAGAGGGAAGCTTCGCACTTTGGTCTAACCATAACCAATCAATGATCGATATCTCAAAAACTGAGCAGCGTACACAAAAAATGTACAAAGTGTAGTCAATATTTTGGGGTCAAATGGACATTTTGGGGTCCGTTGCACACTTGAGCCAGACCATAACCAATTATTGATTGATCTTGAAACGGTTTGAATGTTTGACACCATTTTGGGGTCAATCGAACAGTATTGGTGGACTGAAACTTCAGACAGGGGCCAGACCATAACCAATCAATAGCTCAAAAGCAGAGTGAACATAGCATTTTAATAGTATATATATATATATATATATATATATATATATATATATATATATATATATATATATATATATATATATATTGTAACAAAAGAAGTGATGTCATACTTTTGGCTTACACAAAAATCAATATATCACAATATAAGTTTCTTTATCCAACAAAAATATCCATATTTTTGTTTTATTATTAAAGGCTCACTGTGTAACTTTTTCTGGTGGAGAGTTCCCCGCCTGCTTGTCTCCATGGAGATGTCATTGCTTTGCCTGGAATGTTCCATAGTATGGCATTAAACGTATCTAACTTGAATTTGCTAAAACTACATCAAATCCCAAAATACGAACATTCCTACAGAGAACAGGCTCGCCTCTCCACAGACCTGACCCGTAACTCGACCTGGTAGCATCTGTTAGCCTTCCTATGTTTAATGCTATGGTGTGGAACACAACAGCAAGATTGTAAATTGCACCTTCAAAAGTAGAAAGTAGTAACAGAATGACCGCAATAACGTTGATTGATTTTTTTTCACATTTATGCGGCGCAGCTGTACATGCATAATGCGGACAGCTCCATTTAAAGCCTTGTCCCCGATAACTTGGAACAAAAAAAGCGTTGCAGATGTTGCAGTCGTTTCAGCCCCTGCGTCTCTGATCTTTCCGTCCCCCTTTTCACGGCGCAGATAAAAGAGGCTCCCGGGGTTTATGTAAGTGACGGCGGCGGTGCTTGTTAGCAGACGAGAGATCAGTCCGCCCGTCTTTGACAAATAAACAGGACGTAGTCGGATTTTCGGGCTGACGATGCAGAATGCGTGTTTGAAGTGTGAAGCAGGGTAAGCAGTTTGGATCTGAGGTGACGGCTCACGCTTCTCTCATTAGTCCAAACGCAGCGCGCAGGCGAAAGCAAAAGTGACATGTTTTTAGATTAGATTATGTTTAATTTGGTGTTCGGGCCTGGAGCAATGGAACAGTTCTCTGCGTCCTAAACTGGAGCTGTGTGAGCTTGTGCCTGTCTGAAACGCCTTGACACACGCAGCATAAAAGCTTATATTGTATGAAAGTGCACGCGCGCCCGGCTGTACAGTAAAGTACTCTGTGAACGAGAGCGGCACCGCTGTAAAGTCTGAGCAGAAGGGCGAGCGATGCGGCGGCGGCAGACAAAGAACCAGCTCCTTTTCTGCTTCTTTCGGCTCCAACTTTAACCTCTCCTCTCACAGTCTCGCACCGTCTTTCATGGCGGCTTCCTCTGACATGTAATATGAGAGTGCTTTTTTTTACACACAAAAGATATACATTTGTGTACTTTTTCTCGAGTATGAGTAAACAAACACCAGTTATGGATGCTGAGAAATACGATCCGCTGTGATTTTTGCCCATTTCAATGCCTCTACAGGGGAAGTCGTTTCTGTTACAATTATTTGTAAGAACATAGCCTCTAAAACTAAATTGTAATTCTTAAATGACAACACAAGATTGGATTTCAGAGGGATGACAAATGTGACTTATGTTACACAAGTTACGTCATAAGGATGTAAAGATTGTTTGGTTGTTTGATAATTATTTGGGTTGTTCTATAGTTGTAGGAACTAAAAGCTAATCATTGTGACTGGGGACGTCAAGATGTGGTAAGGACCGAAAAAATAATAATCAAGCAAAAATAATGGAATGTTTGTTCCATTTACAGCCCAAAACTAGACCTAAATGTAATGTAACTTATTTAGTTTTTTTTCTGGCTGTTGTTGTCACATTTAGCTTATTTTGTCTTTCAGAAAGTAACATTTTGTAAAGTCACAAATTTGAGAAGATGATGTGTCATTGGTCACAGCCTCAATTATAGTGAATAATTAAATCGTGATGTTTTTTCCACAACAATAATTGTAACACAAAAATGTGATATCGTGACATCCCTAATTGGGACGATTATGAAAGAGGAATGACAGGTTTTTACAATTTTCTAATTTTCACTTTATTTGGTGTATTTATACCTGTTGTACATGTAAATTATAGTTTCACACCAATCGAGTAGGTATTTTTGGGGAAAAGTAATTTTTTTTAAATCTGTATAAAAATTACAGGAAGTGACATCAAACAGGAAATACTAATTTCAGACAAAGTTGATTTTATTTTAATTTGATCACAAAACAAAAATATTACAATTACAATAATATATATTTTAATTAGTGAGAATAAAAGAAATCAACATTGGATGAGTTTTTGCCAGTGTTTGCTGGGTTATTTCCTAGTGTGATGTCATCAATTACAAACAGGAAGTGAAATTATAAACCTAAAAAATGAGCTAGTCTGGGATAATATTTTTTTTCATATTTTTTAGCAAAATTCAAAACATATTTATCTTAACTACATTTTAGTTTAATGAGTCATCCAACCGGTCATGGGCACTGTAACATTTTCATCAGCAGCAATGTATAAAACGCTTTGTCGTGTGTCAAAATAAGAGTACTGTACATTTGATCCCTCTCTAACGCTTTGTCGTGTTTGTTTTGGCAGTGCCGCCGCCCAAGACCACATATGTGAGCTACGCCAACCACAACATCTGAGGAGACATGTCCTGGACCAGCGTCGGGGAAACGACCCCATGTCCGACCGCGGCACTCATCACACTCCTGAGATGTTTTTGATGTTTACAGACTGCACTGAGCTAACAACGAAGGATCAAAATACTGAGAACACTTGAAAATGGGAGCTGTGATAAAGGAAGTATTTAAAAGATAACGTGGGATTCAACCATGTGTGTCATGAATTTTAATTGTAACCTAAAATTGTTATTGTGAATTTCTCTGGTTCTTGTCTCATGTCGTATGTCGTCCGTCCGTCGACCTGCATTTGAGACGAGTTTGTTGTGTTTGGCAAACTCTAAACGTGGTTAGCTTTCGGTTGTGAAATGGTTCCAAATGAAGCATGCCAGATTTTATACAAAAGATCTATTTATAATAAAAGACTGTTTCACAAAACTGTTTTTTATTGCCTGAGAACATTACCACCGCCAGAGGAAATGTTGAAATGTCTCTATTGCTTTTGTGATTTTTTTTTTTTTTTTTAAGCTATTGTAAAAGAAGTGGGGGGAGGGGGACAAAAACAGTTTCCATGGCAAATCTGAATAAAGAAGTATTGCGATTTATCACAATAAAAAAGAAAAAAAAAAACGTCTTTAATTGTTGTTGTGGAAAATGTGTATTGATAAAACTGATCCATTTTTGAGCCTTGTCTAGTTCTAAAATAGAAGCAGGTAAAAGATATGGACGGGACAAGTGCCCCACAGCCCAAGTCTGACCCAGAACCTCTGATAAAGCTTCATACATATAAAATCAGAGTGACTTTTGTCCACAGCCACATTCACTTTCACACTTGAAGACAGATATAGACACAGTTTAATCACAATGGATTACACTACTTTTTTTCCAAACCAACGACCTGCTCAACCTACTATCATATCCTCAGTAACCCAACTGGTGCAGACCTTTCTTCTGGTACAGACCTGATATAAAAGCCTAAATAAATGTTAAATGCACTGTTAAATGCACTTTTCTGAATGATTCTCTGTCGACATAAATCTGTTTTCCTCTGCTTCGTACACATTCCAATATGTGGCCCTTAATGAAAAAAAAGGTTTGGCTTTAAAACATTGAATGTTAGGTTAAAACATTGATTGAGGTTAATACGTTTTGTTTTGAATGACAAAGTTGACGTACATTCCTGTTTTGTCCATTGGTCTTGGTGTAGGCCTGTGAAGGAATCAAGTGAAATCACCTTTTCTGCCATTTTCCACATGTTTGATCAGGTTTAATCAGCCTTATCTGTTCCTTGTGTCCAACACGTGTGGCGGTGTTGCTCATTCTGTAAATCATAAAGTGACAGCGGATTCTTTGCATTAACTCAATATTTTATTGACTCTATGCTTGTTTTGTACTAAAAATAATACAACTTTACAAATAGAATAAAGTACAAAGGTTTGTTTGGACAAGGTTTCATTCGCTGACTCAGATGTTACAATATTGCCTTCCTTCTGTACTCTTCAAACCAACTGCTTCAGCACATCCAAATTTAAATGTGTCCTTTCATCCTTTACAAGCCATCAAGGTTAGAAAGGAATGACTGGATCCAGTTAAATAAATGAGGAACACCATGGCTTGAAGGGTAATCCGATTCTGTGGGACTGTTTATTTAGACGATAGTGAAAGACAGAGCTCTGGATCGGTGTGGACTTCATTGAGTAGAAGCAGCCCCAGCGCCTTACTGACTTTGACCTTTAGCTCTGCCCCTCTCTGAGCTGGACAGGATACAGGAGCACAGCATCATTACACAAGAAGAAACACACCCATCAATGGCGGATCGATGACTCTGAGGAGCTGGAGCCCAACTGTCAATACGTGCTGCCACTGGGAAACTGCTCATGCATGAGGAAGATTTCTGCATCTCCCTGCAGCTGAGGGCGAGGCAGGACGAGGCAGGAGGGAGACGAAAGGAAGGAGGAAGAGAGAAAGAGGGGAGGAAACCAGTTCAAATATGAATGATTCATTTATATATTTCAGTAGAATTCTGTACTGAAAGAGGACTTACTTTGAACCAAAACTTCAAATTAAGTTCAAAGTAAAGATCAAGCAAACACAATAAACGTGAATTTACTTTTCCTGATGTATTTTCTTGAATTGTTTTGACCCAGAGCAGCATTTTACTTTGATCCAATGCAGATTTATTTTTTCTACTTTGCATTGAATTTTCTCTGTTAGATTGATAGTCAAATTAAAAGTAAAAGAAACATTAATAAACTAAATAATAACCATGTAGGCCTATGTGCTAAAGTCAGAATCAGAAAAGGTTTATTGCCATCGCCAATGAACTAAATTCACAAACATTGGAACTCACTTTGGCATTAAAGTGCAGCATAAAACAATGAACAATAATTAACAACATAATAAAATCATGCATTAAAGATTTGAATTTAAAATCTACTATTGGACAAAAATAAAAGTAGGGTTACTATGTACACAACATTTACAGTTAAATCTACAGATGCAGTGCAGAAAGTGAACAGGTTTGGGTCTAGTGCAGTTACTGGCCCCAACATGGCGGCGACTGAGACCGGTCCCGCTGATACAGCTCAGGCAATAATTTTCTCTCTTAGGTCCAAATCCTCTCTCTTGTCCCTAACCCAGTGTCTGAAGCGTATTGAGGGCCACCATATAATTATTGACTTTTTGGGCCGCCACGAGGGCCGCCATATTGGAGCGAATTCTGACTTCCGTGAGCCAGCTGGTGTCTGATGTAGTTCTGACCAAGTGAACAGCGCAGTGAGTGATTGATTAAAATTATAGTTCAAGTGACAGGTGTAAGAAGTGATCATGAGTCCAACGGCAGAGGGAAAGAAACTTTAGCCTCCTGCCTGAGGGGTGTGGCCTCCTGCCTGAGGGAAGTGGCCTCCTGCCTGAGGGGAGTGGCTCAAATATTCCATGTCCAGGGTGAGAAGGGTCAGCTATGATCCGACCTGCTCATCCCAGAGTCCTGGAGACGTACAGGTCCTGCAGAGATAGAAGTCTGCAGCCGATCACCTTCCCAGCAGAGCTCACAATGTGCTTTAGTCTCTGTTTGTCCCTGGCTGTGGCTCCAGCGTACCACACTGTGATGGAGGAGGTGAGGATGGACTCAATGATGGCCGTGTAGACCTGCACCATCATCTGCACTGGCAGCTTGGCTTTCCTCAGCTGCCGCAGGAAGTACTGGTTGATGGTGGTGCCGAGGAAGCGGAAGGAGTCTACGGTGATGATGGGGAGTCTATCATGGTGAGGGGGGGCTGTGGCTTTGCTGAAGTCCACAATAATTTCCATGATGGCATCCTCCACAGATCTGTTGGCTCTGTAGGCAAACTGCAGGGGTTCCAGCAAGGGGGAAGTGAAGGACTACGCGCTCAGATTAGTTCATGACTACAAACATCAGTGCCGCAGGCCTGTAGTCATTAAGTCCAGTGATCCGGGGCTTCTTGGGGACAGGGACAATGATGGACGCCTTGAAGCAGGCTGGAACATGGCATGACTCCAAGGAGATTTGAAAATGTCTTTGAAGACAGGGGTCATTTCTCCTGCACAGTGTCTTGAGGTGGGGAGACACCGTCTGGTCCAGCAGCTTTTTGGGGGTTGGATTTCTGAAACAGTCTGTTTACATCCTGTCTCTGAACTGAGAGAGTGGTAGGGGAGTTGGGGTGGGCTGCCTCCTTCTGCTCTCTTAAAAGTCTCAGTTTTGGTGTGAACCAGGGCTTGTCATTATTGAAAGTGACTTTGGTGTGTGATGGTATAATGCTGTCCTCACATAATTGAATGTATGACGTCACTGGGTCTGTGTACTCATCCAATCTGTGGCAGCTCTGAAAACCTCTCAATCTGTAATGTCCAAACCCAAGTAGCTCCTCCACTTCCTCATTGGTCCACCTCTTAGAAGTCCTCACTACAGGTTTGGAGAGCTTCAGCCTCTGTCTGTACGTGGAGATCAGGTGAACCATGGTGAGATCTGAAAAGCCCAAAGCAGCTCGGGCCACGGTGTGAAACGCGTTGCTAAGAGTTGTGGAACAGTGTTCAAGCGTGTTCTGCTCTCTGATCGGGACTTTAATAACCTGTCTGTACTTTGGTAGTTCATGGCTGGAATACACAAGGAGTCCGGGAAGGTCCACTCCACACTACGAACTTGTTTTGCGAGTGCGCGCTGTCCCTCCTGGATGTTCGCGCTTGGTGGAATGTAAACAGCGGCCAGAATCAATGAGGAGATCTCATGTGGAGAGTAGAATAGTTTGCAGTAAATTAAAAGATATTCCAGAGCAGGAGAACAATGTTTTTCACAGTCACGTCTGAAGACCAGGCATTGTTAATGTAAAAACAGACTCCCCCACCCGGTGTTTTCCCCCCGGAGAGATTCCTTTGTCTGTCGGAGCGGAGCAGCTGGAAGCCTTCTAGCTGTACGGCGCGCAGTCCGGGACCGACTCGCTGAGCCATGTCTCTGTGAAGCACAAACAGGAGATGAAGAAAAGTCTCTGTTTTGTCCGATCAGCAGCGCCAGTTCATGCAGATTGTTGGAGAGTGAGTTCACGTTAGAAAGGAAGATCCCAGGTAAGGGTGTACATGTGCAGTGTTTCCTAAGGTGCACGAGGGCCCCCGCTCATTTTCATCGTCTGCGGAGTCTCACTAATTCTGCAGCAGATGCTAAAAAAATGGAACTAGATCCGTAGGAGTCGTGGTTCTGATGGTTGAGAGCTCTTCACGGGTGTCACATAATTTACGCACAAAAACAGACAAAAAAGGAGCAATCTTGGATATTCTTGTTTTAGCATGAACTATAATGTAAAATACCCCTTGATGTTACAGAAAATAACCCTTGAAAATAACCCCTTGATGTATTTGCATTTGTGAGGCTTTTGGAAATGCTTCATCAACTCATCAACGCTGAAAATAAACATCAGCCAAATAACAGCGTTTCACCAAACAAAGAGACCCATTAGGTTTATGCTCCAGGCTAAATATCTAGCGACACTGTACTATTCTGCTGAAGCGAGGTGGTCCCTTTGGCTTGTGTCTTTGCCGCCGTGCAACTGTAATAAAGCAGATATTATTTCATAAGCTGCATCCGCTCAGAGGTGACATAAGCTTGACACCGCTGCTCTGATTGTAATCCAACAAACCCTGAACCCTCTTGCTGTATTAAGTCTGTGATAGGCCCCTCCTCTGACACTTCTCTGTGTCTCTATAAACAGTAAAGACTGGGTTTCTGCGTGCACATTCAGCTTAATTGGCATTGGTTTAACAGACACTGCGGGTTTATCATTACACAGCAGCGGCAGCGCTCAGGCCTCTGCAGGGGCCCCGAGCTCATTACGCTTCTCCACTTCACACTTTGACACAGGCTGCATCTGCATGTCATCCCCACAGCTCAGGCAGCAGTAGGAGTATGCATGGGCAGTTCAATGTTAAACAGGAAACAATCATGATCTCATTTAACTTGGGTTTAGGAGTTTTAGTAAGTAGTAGACTTTTGTGCGTTTTAACATCAAACTTATAACAAAGAAGGCAAAATGCTCACAATTAGGTGGCGCTACCTTCAAGACTCAGGACAACATAGAACCACCAGTGTATGCAGAGACTGGGGGTGAGGTGGATTAGATGTCTTGCCCAAGGGTATGGCGACTGTATTCATCTGTGGGAGCTGATCTGATTGCTCTGCCAACAGCGCTTTTATGCCAGGAGCGGGATTTGAACTAGAGACCGGAGAACAAGCAGACGTTGACTCACTAACTCATTGATGCTCACACATGTCTCAAGGAGATGCAACATCCCCCCACCAACCTCAGACACGCTTTAACTCAGGCCTCGAAAAGAACTGACCACTCCCACATTGTCTAATTCAACGGTTTTATAACTTGAATGAAAGCTTGTATGCATCTGCGTTTCCACGACCCAAACTCGGTCCTTTGGCTTTAAGAAGGGAGCCCCTCGTTGTGTGCACGGCAATAGCGTCAGAGGATATTTTTACCCCGTCCCAGTCAGGCGGTCGGAGGGGGTCACAGCTCCAGTCCATCTCTCTAATTGGCTGCTGCTGTGGTGGTTCAATGGAGGTCGCTGATATCACAAGGTGTCAATGTGAGGTGTAGCAATGCATTCAAAATTACCTTTATCAACCTTTACGCAAGTTCCAAGTCTGTATGAATTGAAAGGATTGAAATCGGATCAAAGTTGAAAAAGTGTTTCTCAAAAATGGGCCCCATAGAAATTTGCTGCAATAAAAATAAAGAATGAACACTATACTATCTGGTTCAGGGTTTGGTCCAAATATATGGCACATCTATACTAGAACATGAACAGGCTACTTTTTAGAAATCCTGAGGAAAGGAATTCAAAGATAGAGGCAATAAATAGAATCCCAAAGAGATAAAAGTGCTGAAAAGCCGAGTTTCACACTTTTGATTTATGAGTCGCCAGTGAAAAATGAATAAAACTTTGGACCTGAACTCAAAATGCCAACTGTGAGAGATCGGCCGCGCAGTCACAGGAAGTAAAGAGGAGATACTCAAGTCGCAGCTCTTAAACCAATTATACGACGCCACTAAAGACAGAGCCACCACACGGACAGCTTTTAGCACTTTGATTCTGAAGTTAAACCACCAAACAGAGACGTGTCCAGGGACCGGAAGCGTCGACTTTGCAGAATTCATTTCAACTTTAAATTTTAATATGTAAGAACATCCCAAGTATTTTGTGTTTGAAATCAGTAAATGTTCTGTGTGCACGTGGCGATTGTGATGTGTAACTTACACAACTTGAATCTTCCTGTGAGAGGATACAAGTGTGTGATCACGGTGTAATTTAATTTCTTTGAACAGTTGATGACCATGTTGTTTTGCCTCTGCTCCGGATCTGCTGTGGATGGAGAGATAAAGCAGATTTCAGTGAGTTTTTGCTGAGACAAGCTCCTTTTAGTGCAAGAAGCATCAGCTGAACAGTGGACTCAGGGAGAGCCACTTTTCAGTAACAGATCTTATTAACACTGAAACATGTGATGAGAATGAACCAGACCTGAGTAGAACACAGTGAGTCAGTGCTGAGCACACCTCACACCTGCACGGCGCCGCTGCTGGAGAGGTTATAATTAGCAGAGACCTCCAGGGGCCCCACAGGCTCTGACCCCTTATGGATGCTCTGAAATTAATGATCCACTGGGCCCTATGCACACGCCACATTATTTACTGTTCGCTCGGCTGAAGAGAAACGCAGCATTTCTCTTCATTAGGGCAGAACAGTGTTGATTCAGAAATGCTCAGAAGACTGAGACACAGATAAGATAAGATAAGATAATCCTTTATTGTCCACACATGGGGAAATTTCATTGATACAACGCAGGTAGATACAGAGGAAAAGGACAGATAACAGAATATAGGAAGTTTAAAAAACACTCTCAATAGAAGAACTCTTATAAACAAAAGAGGGAACAGGGACATGAGGACAAGCCAAAACCCACGTCCCATAAGCCTCTGGTCTCAGCTCCAGCGCCAGCACACTCAGATCATGCCATTAAGCTTGTTAAACCTGCTTCAAACAACAAACTTGCATCAGAACACAGTCAAAATATAACACCATCACACATTTATGTCTGATTCTGAAACAGCGTGTATTGTTTAACTGTTGAAATGCCTCATATACAGCACAGACTCTGATGAGACAGAGACGCTTCCACATCAACTGTTATTGATCAAAGATTATAGTTTCTGATGCTGCAATAAAGTCCAACTAATCTTCTGCTCACGAGTTAATGGATTCTCGACTTAACACTTTATATTCAACCATAAGAAGAGGTTTAAAGAACCAAACTAACAAGTTCAAGCGTGACCAACAAGAACAGAAAAAATATTGACTTTTGTTGGTTATTTTGTACCAAACACAGACACAGCCATGGAGGAGAATAAAGTGGTCCAAGTTCAGTTTGTATGAATATTTAAGAATGCTAATCGTAGCTGTGGGCTAAATGCTACCGCAATTCTAGTGGCGTCTACTGTATTTTTAAAAAGTGTCATTCTAAAATCCACAGAATAATTTGTTTCATTTCCTGGGATAAATCAGGTCAACAACTTCTGTAAAGACTCAGTTGTGACTTGTCTTGAATTAGTTGAGCTTGAAATACACATATTATTCCAAAGTTGCGTTTCCCCTGAGTTGTGTGCCTTCTGTTATCCGTATTAAAAATCATGACAAATCCGAGTGCAAATATGTCTGCCGCTGATTACACATTTAGAAACTCCTCCTGCAAGACAGAACTGCATCCTCTCCAGCTCAAACGGACACACGCTGCTGCTGGCAGTCCCGCACCTTCCGCCGGGTTCATACGGGCCACGCCTACTGGATTTAGTTGTGTGAACTGGCAACCCAAACCTACTTGACTCATTCTGCTTTCAGATTGGATGATCGTCTTGACAACCACAACATCAACCACTTGTCCACCATGTCCCATGTTTATGTAAATAAATCAGTATTATAATTCTAATCTGTAAATATTTGATTTGATTATGTTCACTCTGTACCTGGGAAGACAAATTTAAATAACAATTCTACATTTCCTCCTTTAGTAACAGTAATACAAATCGGTTTATGTAAATTAAGTGTTCCATTGAGGCTGGTCGGAGTCATAGCCTAATGTTTCCACAGAAAGTGACAAACCTTCTTATACAAATAGTTCACAAATGTTGAGAGAAAGTTGTCTGTTTTGATTATTGCAATCCAGACAATGGTTTTACTCGGTATTCTAATGGATAGAGACGGTCAGTGTAAGCACGAAAAGCGATTGAACTTTAAAAATAAATAAATTGATAATTACAGCAGCACAATGTATTACAAAACACTACTTCGGCTGAATTTTTGTACTATATATTTTGTTGTATAAATCTCAGCACGAGAGTAAAGATTAGAACTGCTCCGACATTTGTGCAGTTTGTGTACCGATTTTTCATTTGTTTACATTTGTTTACATTTGTTTACATTAGGACTAGAACTAAAATGGCCGCAGCAACAATTTGTATCATTTGGATTTACTCCCTTCTCCACATATTTGACTTTAATGCCATACTGTGGATTATTCCAGTCAAAGCAATAGCATCTCCATTGGGACACAGCAAAGTGGCAGACAAAACATTTTTAATAATTTCGCCCTGTTTTTTAGATTTCTTTAGTTGATTTCTAATAAAAGTTATTTCTTTCTTTTTGCTTTATTACTGAAACCAAGTAAAGTTTTTCCTCACGGTCCAATGCAGGTGTTTTGTTTTTCCTTTTGATAAAACATTCCTTCCAAAAATCTGATTCGAGCTCAGGGAGACGGCCACGGCAGAGCTATTTCTGTTTGCGGCAGGTGAGGGAGCGGAGCATGTGCACAGGCCAGAGGGACGCAGCCACTCAAGTGTATCCGAGCATGTTCAGGTGTTCCTCTGACAGGGGATGACTCTCTCCTCACTAATGCATTCACAATGAGGCCCGGAGCAGATACAGCGCCGCACTGATAAACACCATGACTAACCGCTGAACGCAAATGTGGTCTTTACAATTTCAAATGACCCGAAATCCAGTCCAACCCAGCTACAGTCCCAGTGTGGCGCTGAACCACCAGGAGTTTTAGACGTATTCAATGGCAGTGTACAGGGATGCTCTGTTTGAAATGCTAAACACACTAGATTAAGCCGCTCCGTGGCTGTCAGGAGGTAGATGTGTGAGGAGCGAGCAGCCGCACTGGGAGCAGGAAGTCTTTCTCAAAACAAAGTGTGTAAGAAGTTTCTAATGTTTATTCAGAAAGGTCAAACTCACAGAAGACAAAGAACTTGTTGAGAAGACTGTCTTCTTCTGTGCATTGTGAACTTAGAGTGTGAAGGCATTACAAACTGTGTGGAACTTTACTTTACGGGGGAAACTTGAAACTCTTTCAATTAGAGTTAAAAAACAATACGCAGATGCATGCAGTACCATGGGAACTTTTCCACATGTTGTCAACTAAAATACATTGTGTCAAAAGGTGAAGGCTGCACGTCCCAAAGGCTCGAGTGCTAAACCCAACAAGGATAACAATACAAATCAGCACCCCAAAACATTTTAAAATGAAATTGTTTTGTGAAAGAGCATCACAAAGTTGCACACAATGAAAAGTGCAGCATGCAAAAGTATTCAGCCTCTTTTCCTTGAGTGCAACAATTTTCTGTCAGAAGTTTCCAAATGATGAAAGATTGAATGTTGACAAAATGATTCAATAGAGTGGAAGAAGGTCCTCTGGTCTGATCAGACCAACACTTTTTGGACCAAAAACAAAAGACTATGTGTGACAGAAGACTAACAGAGCACATGACCCTGAACACACCATCCTCAGTCACACATGGAGGTGCAGCATCAGGCTGTGGAGCTGCTTTTCTTCAGCAGGGACAGAGAAGCTGCTCAGAGCTGATGGAAGATGGGTGGAGCCAAATACAGGGCGATGGAAGAAAACCTGTTTGTGTCTGTAAAAGACCTGAGACTGAGAGGTTCACCTTCAGCAGGACAACGGCCTGAACATAAAGCCAGAGCTACAATGGAATACTTAATAACTAAACAAAAGACGTTCAGCTGTAATTGCAGAGAAAGAAAGTTGCACAAAGTATTGACTCAGTGTGGGTGAATGCTTTTGGAATTGGAAATCATGTATCATTTTCCCTCCACTTCACAGTTGTGGGCCGCTTTGTGTAGCTGTTTCACAAAAGAATACCAATCCAATTTCTTTAAGTTTGTGGTTGTGACGAGACAAAATGTAGAAAAGCTCCAGGTGTACAGATACTTTTGCAAACCACTGTACTAAAAATGTAATTTGAAATTTGAGTATTGAGACAATACTTTCATTGAATGCAGAATATATAAGAGGCAAATCTGGGTGCGAGAGTCCTCATTTAAGACAGTGATGCTACTAATTCTAATTCACTGTAATATTCTCAAATGCTACATTCTAAACTACGTACGTTTAACAAACAAAGATCACCAAAACTGCTCCACCCGTGTTGAATAACATGGTTAAACTTTTTGTAAATTGTAAATCTGAAGCCACAGCACAAAAAATTGTTTCATCCTCAAAAGGTGCTCTGTCTTTGCACAAGCTCGTCCTCATTAAACCATCAAACAGTGAAACAATAGTCTTTCTGGAAATTTTGAAATATATATAAAATTGATAATCAACTGTGGCAGCATCAGTCTATGTAAACTGTTCTCCTACAATAGTGTAATATTGTTAAAATGTAGAGCATTTGTAAATATTTTAATGTTTGCTTCACTATGAGATCAGATTATAGACACTTTTTTAATACCATTTTGTACTACATGTCGTGCTTTACCTTGTGTCTAGGGACCGCGGGTGGAAAGTAGTTCTTTGCTAAATTCGGCGCAAAGTGTGTTCTCTTTTATAAGATGAATGTGTTTGTACATTATCCCTGACACATAAAGAATAAAATAAACACAGTGTTTGATTCGTGGTTAAATCCTGGAGTAGGAGAGGCAGGTAGAGTAAAGTACAAGGTTATTTCGAAGTAGTGGTCCAACTGTCATTTTTTATGATTACATGGTGTTATCGGAAGGACTAAACATAAAATAATGAATAAAATCTGCAATTGGTGCTGAAGAAAAGACAAATATTCAAAACATTGTCAACGTAAAATTTTGTTAAACGGTAAAATATAATAAGGAGTAAAAGTATGGCGTCTGAACTGCATGTCTTTTGCCTAGTTCAGGTTTAGTCCCAGGTACTTAAGTAACATTTTTAGCTATTTGTAATTTATTTTAGAACATTTAACGATATTAATGTTTTATTACTACATTTTTAACTGGACGAAAAAAGAAAGTATTATTTTAGGACCGTTCGTGGTGATATTCTTTGTAAAGAGTTCAATCAAAAAATATATACATGAATCTCACTAGAAACTATAAGGAATTGATTTGAATTGCTATTGTCCTAATGATCAGCACAAATATGTATCAAAATCACAAAATTTAACACAACTTGTAGCATTTCTCAAAATATATGGGAGCTACTATTACTTTTTTCCCTTGAATTATCCATCAAAACTTTTATTTGACTTTTTTATGTGCTATTTTGACTTTTCATTCAGTCATTAGTTTGCACATGCATCAGTGCCTTTACTTAGGTAACAAAATTGAGTACTTCCTCCACCAATACATCTTATTTGGAGTCAGAAGTTTCCTGAGGTGACTTCACAACAGAAAATACAACTTTACTCTCAGAATCTTACTGCACCCAAAACACCTCGACTCATGTTTGCATAAAGTCCATGTTCCTCTCCTCTCTTTGGGTGTTTTCAGATGATGCAGATTGCGACGCGCTGCGATTGTTTTTTGGCCTTGATCTGTCAGAGAAGATGAGACGCGCAGCTGCACCGAGCCTTTAGCGAGGCGTTACTCATCAAATACCCCCCCTCGTCACCCCTCGCCGCCCCCCCACCCTCGCCGTCGGTCCCGTCGTACGCTCCATCGGCATCCCCGCGTCTCTGAAGATAAAAGTCAAACGCACCTTTTCTAAATACCATCGTGTCACTTGCAGAAGTTGGAGCTCTCATAATAAATCATCTAATCGGCCTCATTGACACGACACAAGAGTGACTAGTGTCAGCTCATGCTCAAGGACTTCTGTTACAGTTGTAAGATAAGATGAGATATGCCTTTATTTGTCCATACTTGGGGAAATGTCGGTGTTGCAACACAGTAGATACAGAGAGAGAACAGATAACTTGTAGGAAGTTTTAAAAAACACTCTTAATACAAAAACTCATATAAACAAAACTCCTATTGACAGAACCTCTCACATTCTTAATAAGGAATAGAGAGGAAAAAAATAAAAAGATAAAATAAAAATAAGATAACTTAAGCTAAAATAATAATGGAAATTATAATAGTGGTAAAGTAAACACTCTTATTTACATCAGTTATATGCACATGAATATGATATTATTGTGTATGAGTATGACAGTTACACGTGTTCAGGGATAACAGTGTTTGTTATAAAGTCCGACAGCAGCAGAAGGAAAGACCTATGAAACCTTTCCTTCACACAGCGAGGGTGGATCAGTCTCTCACTGAAGCTGCTCTCCAGAGCGGACAGAATTGCAGGGGGTGACACTCATGGTCCAGCATAGATGTGAGTTTAGCCAGGACCCTTCTGTCCCCCACCTCCTGCACCGAGTCCAGAGCACAGCCCAGGACGGAGCTGGACTTCTTGATGACTTTGTCCAGCCTCTTCCTCTCCCTCTCTGTGATGCTGCTGCTCCAGCAGGCCACACCTACAGGAGCTGATGCCTCCACAGAGTCATAGAAGGTCTTCAGGAGTGGCCCTGTCACTCCAAAAGACCTGAGTCTCCTCAGGAGGTAGAGCCGACTCTGGCTCTTCCTGTACAGTGCGTCTGTGTTATGAGTCCAGTCCAGTTTGTGGTTCAGATGAACACCCAGGTACTTGTATGAGTTCACTCTCTCAATGTTCCTTCCCTGGATGTTCACTGGTGAGGGGGCAGCAGAGTGGTGTCTGTGGAAGTCCACCACCATCTCCTTGGTCTTCCTCGCGTTGATGTGGAGGTGGTTCCGCTGACACCAGTCCACAAAGTCCTGCTCCAGTCCCCTGTACTCCGCATCATCGTAGTCCGATGATGGCAGAGTCATCAGAGAACTTCTGCAGGACACAGCTGTCCGTGTCATGTCTGAAGTCTGCAGTGTAAAGGGTGAAGAGAAAGGGCGTGAGGACAATGCCCTGGGGCGCCCCCACACTGCAGGTCCGAGTGTCAGACACACAGTTCTGGGCTCTCACAAACTGGGGTCGGTCTGTGAGGTAGTCCAGGATCCACTCTGCCAGGTCATACTCCACACCAGCCGTCTCCAGCTTGTCCCTCAGGAGCAGCGGCTGGATGGTGTTGAAGGCGCTGAAGAGATCGAAGAACAGGATCCTCACAGAGCTGCCAGGCTTCTCCCGGTGAGAGAGAGAGCGGAGCAGCAGGGAGATGACGGCGTCCTCCACTCCGATGCCAGGCCGATATGCAAACTGCAGCGGGTCCATGGCTGAGCTCACTGTGGAGCGGAGGTGGTCCAGGACCAGCCGCTCCAGTGTCTTCGTCAGGTGGGACGTGAGAGCCACCGGCCTGAAGCTGTTGAGGTCTTTGGGGCGCGGTGTCTTAGGCACAGGTACCAGACAGGAGGTCTTCCAGACCTGTGGTACCACCCTCAGCTTCAGGCTCATGTTGAAGACATGCTCCATAACTCCACACAGTTCATCTGCGCAGGACTTAAGGAGCCTGGGGCTGATGCCGTCAAGTCCTGCTGCCTTCCTCACTTTAATCCTCTTCAGCGCACTCCTCACCTGTGCTGCTGTGACAGTCAGTGGTTGGCAGGGGGACTCTGTGCTTGTATAAATAATCAACACCCAGATAATCCATACTCAATCTAGTATCAAAAGTAGATATCCATTTGAACATCTTCACACAGGATACTACACTGCCTGTACAAAAAAAAGTCCAAACTGCTGAGGGTGATGATCTTTCAGTTCAACAAAGTATTTAAATCTGACTGATGCAGTGAGTGACTTCTCATTTCTCAAACAACCATGTGGAAAGACAAATCCCATGGTCATGGAAAAGATGTCAGCGCGTTCATTGGCATCAAGCAGAGAAAATATCTCTAAGGAATAGAAGAACTACAGAACAGAAGCTACTACAGATCTGAACCCCAGAGAGTGTTTGGGACGAGCTGGAGAAGGCGTAGTATTAAGTGTTAAGATCTTTCCTCTTGCCCTCTGCATACTAGAGATGCTGGTGCTGCTGCTCTGGTCATGACTGATGACGTCATATGCCTCACCCCATCTCACAACCCAGACCTGTAGACCTCGATGCTCCTCTTCTGACTGGATGAACTCTCTCTATACTAGATGAACCACGGTCCTGCAAATGGATGCGTCTCAGTCCTGGACCGTCTGCGGCCTGTCCGTTTATAGGAGTTGGATCTCTCCTTCACTGTAGTTCTCCCCAAAGATTCTACTATCAGCACACGTTTTTTTGTAGTTTCTTCTTGCTGGAAGGGTCAAGGAAGGAGAGTGAAGGACAGGCGATGCTCTGGGACAGTCAGCCATTTGCTTAGTTCCTGTGAATCGTTTTTAATCTGCTAATTACGGTTTCATTGGACTTTCTGTTTGTTCTCTGACTTTCTGTTTGTTAAATCAACAATTCTGGGAAGCCCATCGAGGCAACTGCTGCTGAGAATTTTTGGCCGGATTTTAAGCTCCACAACTTCAGGGAGACGTGGCCCGAGCAGCGACACTACTCATTTCGTTGGGGTCAATGTGATCCTGTGACCACCATTTGTCGGGTCGCAGCTTGCAAACCTCATATTGTGAGGTTCCAATCAGAGCAGCCGGGACAAGTGTTCGACAAGTCTGAGCGGTGGCTGTCCTTCATGTGAGTGAGACTAACAATTGTTGCAAAATGTCCTCATGTCTGTGGTCTGCAAACTTTGTGTCGCTCTAATCCTCTAATATGCAGCCAGCTTTTGTGTAGAAATGAAGTTTTAGTAACATGACAACACAAATGAGTAAACATTCAACATTCGGTCACATTCAAAGTAGGCTGGACACTATATCGCAAAGGTATCAATAATTCAAATATGACTAATGCAATAATCGATATTGCGCCAAACTAAATTGATTGCAATAACATCATAACGTCTATCTGACAGAAATGTATTGTTTTTTTAAATGAAAATCACAATAATATCAATATCACAGTCCTTAACAACCATGTCTCAAATCCCAATAGTTTCTAGTATTGTGCAGTTCTAATTCAAAGCAGTGAAGTTTCTTAAGTGAGGTTATTACTGTAAGTTATATTTATTTCTCAATGTTATGGACTGGACTGGGCAAAAACGCATTCAAAAGTGAAAATGGCACAATCCTCAGACTACGAAGAACATTTGTATTTTAATCTGGTAAGAATGAGTCTGTTTATGGGTGGGAATTTAGTCTCTGAGTCTTTATTGTCTTTATGGATCCATCATATAAATCCTCTTTGATAATCTGTGTGTTATCAGTGTCACTCTTTTGTCACACTCAGGGCGGAAAATCTAGTTTATTTATTTCTATTTATTTAACGACGCCATATTGTTTCTGGTATTTCTGATATATTTGGCACACATCATTATTTTTACATCGCAATATCGATCCAAAACTACTTTATAATAGAAACGGCTCCTTGATTTACGGCACAAAGCTCGATTCCCAGAAAACGCTGAGAATGTGAAGAGCCTTGCATGTGATTTAACATTTTGCTTAGTGTTACTGCTGTGTTGCTACAGACCTTTCCTCCTCTTAATCAATAACAGCTTTGGACTGCAAAGTTCATAAAGCCGTGTGTAATGAAGCTTAGGCGCTATAGTGTGACTCAATACATCGATTTCCTTTGAGCATTTAAGTCCTTGGTTTCGTACAATACTCCGAGCTATTGCTAAACCAGTGGAGTTACTATATTGTCAGTGGTCAGGAGCAGATATTGTATTTTCAGCCGAGGAATGCGCCAAAACGTAAAGAAAATAGTTAGTCTTGTTTTATTGGTTTAGGGTTAGGGTAAGGGAAGGGTAAGTCTTGTTTCATATGAATTAGACTGCATTTGTTGTTGTTTTTTCCACCACTGCGCCTCAGTTTTGTTGCATATTTGGTTGAATCTCCATAAATGCAACCTGTGCCAACTATTTCATGATCAAAAGTAAAAACTGTCATTATCAGATGATATTTACATCCATCAATCACACTTGTATGAGCCCGCCGCATCCTGACGGTTCATGCATTTTGCTCAAAGGGAAAAGTAACACGTTGCGTCGGCGCATCTTCGATTAAATGACACCAGAATGAATGAAAAGAAACTGGAAATGCATCAGGCTCGGAGGCAGGAAAGTGTTTAGCATCAAAGCAGAGGGTTGTGAGTGCGGGGTGAGTGAAAGACATATCAGAATGTGAAGTGACAGTGGTTTTGCTCTCACGCAAAATTAATTCTGACTGAAGTTATTTCTGTCAACTATTATTATTCAAAAATGTTGCATATGTATAAACTATTGTCTTTTTTGATATTCATGTAAATATGTGCTTGATTTGACTTACTGTAGACACAAAAATAGTTCAGGTGTACCTTATTGTTTCCTTAAAGTGGGACTTAACACTAAATCAAAACATTTAATACTAATCATGTGCATGTCATAGTCGCATTCTAGACTTTTCCTAGTAATGTTCCCCTTTTTTGCTATTTTAATTCAAACTGAGTTAATTTGCAGCTTTGTAGTCTGCCTCCAGTAGAGAGTACATTCGTATATTTCAAGAGGCCTTCGACTTCACATGCCTCTGCACTGAGAAAAACACTTCCTTGGATTCACCTTTTTCCAGAAGCCAGTCTAAGCGCTGCCATATGACATAATCCTTCTTCTGGTTGACTAAGTTAACATAGAGCTGAGAAAACAAACTTCTACACAGACAAAAAAGCCATGTTCGGGCCGCCCAGGGAATCATTGCAGTGTTGACTTCTACATTACAGCATGTTTTAGTTGTAAGTCTTTTCCCTCGTTCTCCATTTAAACCGAGTTCCCACTGGGCCGGAAGTGTGATCACAAAGAAAGTGGAAATCCCGTGGGAAAAGAGGGAAAAGTGGGCGGGGCGGAATAAGGTCAAAGGGAAGAAAACAAACAAAACTTGTTATGCTTGTCCGACCAATCACACTGTTATTCATACAGACCCTTTAGTCCTCCAGACCGCACTCCCCCTCCTCCTCACTCCCCCTGCCTGTAGTCCTTCCGACTGCACTCCCTTTTCCCCTCCTTCTCCCCTTTTAGTCCTCCAGACTGCACTCCGTCCCACCCTCATTCTCCCCTTTAGTCCTCTTCGCCGCTGACCTTTACTCCTCTTTAGTCCTCCAGGCAGCACTCCTCTTCACTCTCAAATGTATCCTCCAAATCGCACTGCTCCTCACCCTCACACTCCCCTTTAGTCCATCAGACACACTCCTCCCTCTCACTAGTCCCCTCACTCTCCCCTTTATTTCACCAGATCCCACCCATCAATGGACAGGGAACAATGGGTGAAAAATGTCATTGTATTGTCCACATTAAATCAATCTGATCGAGTCACTGATTGGTTGATTTTCATAACTGTAAACGCCTAGCTGCACTTTGAGCCTGGGCAGGACACTTTCACATCACTTCTTCAGAGTAACACACAAAACAGATACAGGAGGAGCAGAGGAAGAGGCAGACACAGCTGCAGAGGGCCCCCGCTCTAAATGACCGCAGCTCTAGAAGACTCCAGCACCACAGGGCCCTAAGTCCAGTGAGTTGACCTCTCTCTGATTTCAGTGGAACATTCAGAATTCATGGATTTGTGTGGGTTAGTGTTTGTTTGAGGTTATTATAACTTACATTTTATTTTCTTGTGTCACATTCACTTAAATAGCATGTTGAATACATTTGTAATATGTATGAAAAACACTACAATATAATAGTAGTTTTACCGCATCACAGTTTTGATAGTGCAAAGTCCAGAACTAAACAGGCGTGCAGGGCAGCAGGTCTGAACAGGCCTGGTGGGTACGTCCTCATCAGAAACCCAGTTTTGTCTCATTCTTATGTATTAAGTGTCCTGCCTGGGAGTGGTGGGTAAGATGACACTTGGTCTGGAAGTCTTATAGGAGCAGGTCTTTCTATGTCAACATCTACAAATCCTGTCAAATAGCAATCTATCAAAACATATATTTCCCATGTGAAATCATCTTAAACTCATATCTGGTTAATCTTTGACATTATTGTGTGTGCTGTGCTGTGAATCTGTGAACAGTTTAGGAATATCCAAAAAATCCAAAGGCTAAGAAAACACAAAATCAGCTAAGTTAAAAAATAAAGAAGACTAATGAAACTTAGACTTTCGCTTGCCTCCTTAAGTCCTCATCTCAGCAATTATGCTCACTGAGAAAAAAGGGAGTTGTGAAAAAAGATTGAAGAAATCGTGATCACAAAAACATGAGGGAACAAGCCATTCAAAAAGAACATGAAATAAGCCAGAGAGTACCATATTCAAAGGGACTTCATGACTGATGATTATATTCAGTTAATTGTATCCCTCTGCCAGCCTCAGCCTCTGACAGCTCTTCTCTTTTCTCAGAAGAACACAGACTGGTCTGATCATGGATCAAGACCACTCTAAAACTAACTCCCCAGAAGCTGTGAGGTAAGGAAAGATCTGTAATGATCCACCATCAGTGAAAAGGACATATCACTTGCCTGATCTCGACAGATCTCGGAGCTAAGCGGGGATGGGCGTGGCAGCAGGCTCACCACCTGCATTACTCCACAGAGATGGAAAGTTATAACCAAACTTTCCCCCATGTAGATAGATCAGTGTTTGCCATTCTTTGCAATGTTTGAGGTAAAGAACATATCAGACGACAAGCAGTTAGGAGACCTCCACTAGAAGTTACGAGTCAAGTTTGTGGAGAAACAAGCCCCTTATCAGCAAGTGTGTATGTTTTCCTAGTACTGTAAAAACACCTGTTATTAAGTACTTGCATTAATTGAAGTCACATTTTTGGGGTGATATCTAGCTTTAACATGCACTGTCTTGACCAAATAAAATAATAAAATAAATGGATACAAAACCAAACAGAAGATGGGACAGTCAAGTTGTGAGACTATGGGTGGTGGTTGTAAATAAATGCCTGGAAATGAACAAAGGTTATTCCTCTAAAAAGGTTCAAAAGGAGCCACTTAACAATTTCAGACTCATCTCAAATATGAATTGCGTTTCAAATGCTTCAAGGAAATTATTTTCAATTGCCTGACTCTGATCTGTCACACTATAACCTACAATCTCAATAACAAACCTCCAGTTTTAGAAAAAACTTCAGAAGTTTCTCAATTCTCAATGAAACAGATTTAGAAGCTGGTATAAGTAGCCTGCCTGTCAGTAAGCCTGTCTCACATCTTCAGGAAGACTGTTCCAGATTTTAGCTGTTTAAAATATAAACCACAGAACAGACACAGAACAAGACCAGAGGGCAAATAAAATTACTATTAGACATCAAAACAAAAGAAACAATCATGATAGTCTGTCAAATGCGTTAATTTTAGATTAATTAATTAATTAACTTAATTAATTAAGTCAGAATTTTAGTTTTTTCAGCCAAGTCCTTGATCGTTGGTGATGTTTGTGTCAGCCATATTTTAGTGATGGTGTTTTTCCCTGCCACCAAAAGTATGTTCGATGGTAAGCATTTATTGTGTCAATGGCAGGAGTTTTGAGGCCCAGGTACATCGTTTCAATTTGACAATGTCAAAAACAGTCTGCAGTGCATTGTTAATTTCAGTCCAATTTTTCTGAGCAACAGGACAGTCACCGTCGGACAGAGCGTGCACACTCGGCGCCTACACACCACACTCATCTGCTGCTGCTGTCACTGCCTCCTGGTGGGCCAACCCAAGGCATTGGGGAATCGCGGTTTAAAGCGCAAGTTGGCACGCTTGATCTGGTCACGTGACCAGAGGACACATGAAAATACACAGAGAAATGTATATTTTTGTTATTCATGTTTGTTCCCTTTGTTATTAACGTCCACGCCATACTGAGGGCTATGGGGATTCCAAATTAAAGGGGCAGTATGATTTTGTGGGTTTCTGTTGGTTTATGCCATTATGTGTTTCACCCCTATCATTTATGTATTGGTTTGCCCAGGGGAGGGGCTAGGGGGATCAGAAGGGAGCTCTGCACATTGTTGGAGAGAGCGAGAGAGCATGGGGAGAGCATGGCATGTCAGCTGTGAGACCCTGGGTTTGCTGTAAGTTTTTTGATCCTGTACATACTTTGTCTGATTGTCATTGTTTCCATCCATCCATCTTCTTCCGCTTTATCCGGGGCCGGGTCGCGGGGGCAGCAGTCTGAGCAGGGACTCCCGGACTCCCAGACTTCCTTCTCCCCAGACACTTCATCCAACTCCTCCGGGGGGATCCCGAGGCGTTCCCAGGCCAGCCGAGAGACATAGTCTCTCCAGCGTGTCCTGGGTCTTCCCCGGGGCCTCTTCCCGGTGGGACATGCCTGAAACACCTCCCGAGGGAGGCGCCCAGGAGGCATCCGGAACAGATGCCCGAGCCACCTCAGCTGGCTCCTCTCAACGTGGAGGAGCAGCAGCTCTACTCCGAGCTCCCCCCGTGTGGCCGAGCTCCTCACCTTATCTCTAAGGGAGCGCCCAGCCCCCCGGCGAGGAAAC
Organism: Eucyclogobius newberryi; assembly: GCF_026437365.1. Classification (NCBI taxonomy): domain Eukaryota; kingdom Metazoa; phylum Chordata; class Actinopteri; order Gobiiformes; family Gobiidae; genus Eucyclogobius; species Eucyclogobius newberryi. The sequence goes on from NW_027316389.1 coordinate 29,275,511, forward strand.
TCATTTCGACCGCGATCTTGTTCTTTCGGTCATTAGCCAAAGCTCATGACCATAGGTGAGGGTAGGAACGTAGACCGACCGGTAAATTGAGAGCTTTGCCTTTCGACTCAGCTCCTTCTTTACCACAACAGTCCGATGCAGCGACTGCATCACTGCAGCCGCTGCACCGATCCGCCTGTCAATCTCACGCTCCATCCTTTCCTCACTCGTGAACAAGACCCCGAGATACCTGAACTCCTCCACTTGGGGCAAGGACTCCCCACCCACCTGAAGAGGGCAAGCCACTTGTTTCCGGTCGAGAACCATGGCCTCGGATTTGGAGGTGCTGATTCTCATCCCAGCCGCTTCACACTCGGCTGCAAACCGTCCCAGTGCATGTTGCAGGTCCGGGTTTGACAACATTGTCTACAAACAGCAGAGATGAGATCCTGTGGTCCCCAAACCGGACATCCTCCGACCCCTGACTGCGCCTAGAAATTCTTTCCATAAAAATTATGAACAGAACCGGTGACAAAGGGCAGCCCTGGCGGAGTCCAACATGCACTGGGAACAGGTCTGACTTACTGCCGGCGATGCGAACGCAGCTCCTGCTCCGGTCATACAGGGACCGGACAGCCCTGAGCAAAGGGCCCCGGACCCCGTACTCCCGGAGCACCCCCCAAAGGACACCCCGAGGGACAGGGTCGAAAGCCTTCTCCAGATCCACAAAGCACATGTGGACTGGTTGGGCAAACTCCCATGAACCCTCGAGCACCCGATGGAGGGTATAGAGCTGGTCCAGTGTTCCACGACCGGGACGAAAACCACTCTGCTCCTCCTGAATCCGAGGTTCGACTATCGTCGGATTCTCCTCTCCAGTACCCTGGAATAGACCTTACCCGGGAGGCTGAGGAGTGTGATCCCTCTGTAGTTGGAACACACCCTCCGGTCCCCCTTCTTGAACAGAGGGACCACCACCCCGGTCTGCCAGTCCAGAGGCACGGTCCCCGACCGCCACGCGATGTTGCAGAGACGTGTCAACCAAGACAGTCCTACCACATCCAGATACTTTAGGTACTCAGGGCGGATCTCATCCACCCCCGGGGCCCTGCCACCGAGGAGTTTGCGAACAACCTCAGTGACTTCAGCTTGGGTGATGGATGAGCCAGCCTCCGAGTCCCCGGTCTCTACTTCCTCTTCGGAAGACGTGACTGAGGGATTAAGGAGATCCTCAAAGTATTCCTTCCACCGTCCGACGACATCCCCAGACGAGGTCAGCAGGCCTCCACCCGCACCGTAAACGGTGTTGGTGAGACACTGCTTCCCCCTCCTGAGGCGCCTGACGGTTTGCCAGAATTTCTTTGGGGCCGACCGATAGTCCTCCTCCATGGCCTCCCCGAACTCCTCCCAGGCCCGGGTTTTTGCCTCTGCGACAGCACGGGCCGCGGCTCGCTTGGCCTGCCGATACCCCTCGATGACCTCCGGAGACCTACAAGCCAGAGTGGCCTGATAGGCCACCTTCTTCAGTCTGACGGCATCCCTTACTTCCGGTGTCCACCAGCAGGTTCGAGGGTTGCCGCCACAACAGGCACCGGAGACCTTGCGACCACAACTCCGAGCAGCCGCATCAACAATGGAGGCGGAGAACATGGTCCACTCGGACTCAATGTCCCCAGCCTCCCCCGGGACATGGGAGAAGCTCTCCCGGAGGTACGAGTTGAATACCCTACTGACAGAGGGCTCCACTAGACGTTCCCAACAGACCCTCACAATGCACTTGGGTCTGCCAAGTCTGTCCGGCTTCCTCCTCCGCCAGCGGATCCAACTCACCACCAGGTGGTGATCGGTTGACAACTCTGCCCCTCTCTTCACCCGAGTGTCCAAGACACGCGGCCGGAGGTCAGATGACACGACAACAAAGTCGATCATTGACCTCCGGCCTAGGGTGTCCTGGTGCCATGTGCACTGATGGACACCCTTGTGCTTGAACATGGTGTTCGTTATGGACAATCCGTGGCTAGCACAGAAGTCCAATAACTGAACACCGCTCGGGTTCAGATCGGGGAAGCCGTTCTTCCCGATCACCCCTCTCCAGGTGTCACTGTCATTGCCCACGTGGGCGTTGAAGTCCCCCAGTAGAACAACGGAGTCCCCGGTCGGTGCACTGTCCAGTACCCCTCCCAAGGACTCCAGGTACTCTGCAACTGCTGTTTGGCCCGTAGGCCGCTACAACAGTGAGAGACCTGTCCCCCAGCCGAAGGCGAAGGGACGCGACCCTCTCGTTCACTGGGGTAAACTCCAACACGTGGCGGCTGAGCTGAGGGGCTATAAGCAAGCCCACACCAGCCCGCCGCCTCTCCCCGCGGGCAACACCAGAGAAGTGGAGCGTCCAGCCCCTCTCGAGGAGATTGTCATTGTTTGTTCACTGTAAATACTGTTTGTCAAGAGCCATCTTTTTTTTTTCACAGAATCTAAATCAAGCCTGTGACATTCCCCTTGAATGTTCTGATTTATAAGCCTTGTTAAAATTTGAGTCTGAGGGTTATAATGGTCATTATTTTGTTTAATTTCTTGGTTATAAACCTATAAAAGACCTGTATCAAAGCCAAAGGATTTTTTTCAAAATATCAAAGCTTTTCATGTGATTATTCTTCACGATCTGATGAAAAACATTTATACTTATTGTACAGAACTTGAATCTCTGGTCAGAACTATTTGGTACAACACCTTGGTCATAGGCCAACCAGTTTAAGATGTTAACGTCTTTGCTTAGTTTTTTATGTTTTGATTTGCTCTTTTCATGTTGTAAATACAGATTTTACCCACAAATTCTTAACTCCAACTGTTTGTAATCTGCCTGGCACAACATGAATCTGAATATTTTTCCATTGAGCTTCATATTCTGTTCAATACAGCAACGCTCTGATTTGAGCGGAAATAAAGACCATTTTTCAGATCAGGTAAATCCCAACCTCCTTAGAGTCCTAGACTTAGAGTCCATTTTTCTATGTGATATTATTTTCCATGTTCATATTTTCGAGTAGTTTATTCATAACACCAGAATCGTACACAGAGCAAAGTCTTCTGCAGCATTCCCCAGCTGTGAGTTCTGGAGGAGTGAGGAGTCTTATTATTTTGCAACAGAGACATGGGTTTTCTTGAAGGTTTAGTAAAACAATAGGATTGAAATTAACAACTGTTTTATTTGTCTCTTTTACAGAAAGAAGCCACCATATCGAGTAGTCTTCAGCGGTCAGCACCAGCAGACACAGCTCGACACCATATTCGAGGTGTGTCAGTCATCAAAGTTTGAAAATATCCTGATGAATGAAAACTTGTTTCATACATGTTTTGTATGCAATGTGTCTGTTCAGCTTTTAGGGGAGAACATAATCACTTTTGCCCAGAAGGAGCTAAATAGGTTCCACAAGGTTCTGAGTGCAGATTACCCAGAATGCTTAGAGCCTCTAGAGAAGGATGAAGAGCAGAGGGACAGCAGCAAAGCTTTTCTGAAGATCACACTGAACTTCCTGAGGAGGATGAAGCAGATGGAGCTGGCTGAGAATCTATGGAGCAGTAGGACCATTTAAGACTTTTAACAAAGTATTTACAGTCATTTAATTGTATCTGAATCTCAGTGCTACATGTGTTGTCTTCATTTAGGGAGTTATTCTGGAGTTTTTCAATGTAAATTGAAGTTCAACCTGCAGCAGAAGTTCGAGTGTGTGTTTGAAGGCATCACTAAAGCAGGAAACTCCACCACTCTGAACCAGATCTACACAGAGCTCTACATCACAGAGGGAGGGGCTTCAAAAGTCAACCAGGAACATGAGGTCAGAAACATGGAAACAGCCTCCAGGAAACCAGGTCCACCAGAGACGATCATCACATGCAAAGACATCTTTAAACTCCAAACTGACATGGATAGACCAATCAGAACAATGCTGACAAAGGGAGTGGCAAGCATCGGGAAAACAGTGCTCACTCAGAAGTTCAGTCTGGACTGGGCTGATGGAAATGCCAACCAAGACATACATCTGCTTTTCCCATTTACTTTCAGAGCACTTAATGTGCTGAAGAAGAGAAAGTTCAGCTTGGTGACACTTGTTAATCACTTCTTTGGTCATACACAAGCAGAACTCTTTGAAGATCTCCGGGTGCTCTTCATCTTTGACGGTTTGGACGAGTGCAGATTTTCTCTGGACTTCACAAAAACCAAGACCCTGACTGACCCCACAGAGTCCGTCTCAGTGGACGTGCTGCTGGTAAACCTCATCAGCGGGAGCCTTCTTCCCTCCGCTTACATCTGGATCACTACACGACCAGCAGCGGCCAATCAGATCCCTGCTGAGTGTGTCTCCATGGTAACAGACATCAGAGGGTTCACCAACCTCATGAAGGAGCAGTACTTCCAGAAGAGGTTCAGAAATGAAACCGACACAATCATCTCGCACTTGAAGACGTCCAGAAGCCTCTACATCATGTGCCACATGCCAATCTTCTGCTGGATCACTGCCACAGTCTTAGAGCATGAGTTGAAAAGCAGACCGAGAGGGAAACTGCCCAAGACACTGACTCCAATGTACATTCACTTCCTGGTGGTTCAGGCCAAAGTCAAGAACATCAAGTATGAAGGAGGATCTGAGACAGACCCACACTTAAGTCCAGAGACGAGGAAGATGGTGGAGTCTCTGGGGAAACTGGCCTTTGAGCAGCTGCAAAAAGAAAATGATATCTTCTATGATTCAGACTTGGTAGAGTGTGGGCTGGACGCTTCAACAACCTCAGTGTACTCTGGAGTGTTCACACAGGTCTTAAGAGAGGAGCCAGGCCTGTACCAGGACAAAGTCTACTGCTTCATCCATCTCAGCGTGCAGGAATTTCTGGCAGCTCTTCATGTCCATCAAACCTTCATCAACAATGGAATCAACTTACTTTCAACAAAAAGACACAAGTCTACAATATGCAGTGCTAGTGAGAGAAAACTAGAGACTCTTCACAAGACAGCAGTGGACCAGGCCTTACAGAGTCCAAATGGAAACCTGGACCTGCTCCTCCGCTTCCTTCTGGGTCTTTCACTGTCATCCAATCAGAGCCTTCTACAAGGTCTGCTGACACAGACAGGAAGGACCTCCCAGACCAATAATGAAACAGCTGAGTACATCAAGAAGAAGCTGAATGAAGATGTGTTAGTAGAGAGGAGCATGAACTTGCTTCACTGTCTGATTGAACTGAATGAGTGTTCTCTGGTGGAACAGATCCAACAGTACTTGAGTTCAGGATGTGTGTCTAAAGATGGACTTTCTCCTGCTCAGTGGACAGCTCTGGCTTTCATTTTACTGTCAGAAGATGAATTGAACCAGTTTGAGCTGAGGAAATACTCTGCTTCAGAGAAGGCTCTGCTGAGGCTGCTTACAGTGGTCAAGGCCTCCAACAAAGCTCAGTGAGTAATGTTTGTTTACCAGTTAACCAAATGGTTTGATTAAACCTCTACATGAACAATGTTTCTCTCTCTCTCCAGACTGAGCTGTTGTAACCTGTCAGAAAGAAGCTGTGAAGCTCTGTCCTCAGTCCTCAGATCCCAGTTGTCTAGTCTCAGAGTCTTGGACCTCAGTCACAACGACTTAAAGGACCTGGGAATGAAGATGCTGTCTGTTGGACTGAAGAGTCCTCACTGTAAACTGGAACAGCTTAGGTCAGAGAGTTGTGCATTGTGCACTTTTATTTGATAATTAACTCTCTATGTTAACTGCCTTTTTAACCAACAAATTTATATCTGGACAGTTGTTTTTGGTGGCCATTCATACTTTATATTATTGGTTCTTCCAAATGTCTTATTTCTATCGGCACTATTTTAGAGGAACATTACACAATAAATATATTGCACGGACCAGACCTAGAGACGAGCTAATGTTCTTAGTCCTTGGGCGGATGCAAAGTGCAGAAGGTTAGCAGTGTGCAGGCAATTGATAAAATGGCTGTAGCTACAAAACAATAACAAAGGAACAAACAAAAACCAACAACCTACCCCCATCAGTAATTCATATTCAAATGTGCGTATCAAGAGCTAACAGTGAGATCAATCAAACTCATTCTGGTGATATCTTATGTTATAAAATATAATGGCTTGAACTTGAATAGTTTGATAGTTTGTTCCCTTGATGTGCTCAGACTGTCAGGTTGTCTTGTCTCAGAGGAAGGCTGTTTTTCTCTGGCCTCAGCTCTGAGGTCCAATCCTTCCCATCTGAGAGAACTAGACCTGAGCTACAACCATCCAGGAGACAGAGGAGTAAGGCTCCTGTCTGCTCTACAGGAGGACCCCCACTGCACTCTGGACACTCTCAAGTATGGGCCGTTTTACTATGACTGGATGAGACCTCTGCACCTGACATGTTGATGATCTTACCTACCCTAAAGATTTGATTAAACTTAATCTGGACATTTCTCTATCAAATCAGTAAAGACATGTTTATTGACAAAAAAACAAAGTACATAATGGTGTCTATGGACCAAGACACCTTGTAAGAAACAGAATCAGAATCGGTTTATTGCCATTGTCAATAAACAGTCACAAACATAGGAACTTGCTTTGGCGATTCGGTGCAACATAACATACACAACATAAAACAATGAACAATGATAAAGCAACCCATATAAAAGAAAAAAGAAAAACAATTTCAATCTGCTATAGGATAAAAATACAAATAGTCTTACCATGTACACAAAATGTACAGTTGAATTTACATATGTAGTATGGAAAGAGAACAGTGCAGTGATCGATTAAATTATAGTTAAAGTGACAGTGTTTAAGAAGTGTTCATGAGTCCAATGGCAGAGGGAAAGAAACTGTTCTTGTAGCAGGAGGTTCTGGTCTGGATGGACCGTAGCCTCCTGCCTGAGGGGAGTGGCCTCCTGCCTGAGGGGAGTGGCCTCCTGCCTGAGGGGAGTGGCCTCCTGCCTGAGGGGAGTGGCCTCCTGCCTGAAGGGAGTGGCCTCCTGCCTGAGGGAAGTGGCTCAAATAATGCCCCCAGTGCTGTATAAAATAGTCAATGATCGTAACATTGAGTGAATATGTCGTCTTAAAGATTTTAGATTGGTAGAGGAATGAGTTCCCTAAATATGACCAGTGAGCTCGCCCTTGAGTCAGTGAGATGTGTCAGTGAGATGTATCTGTTACACAGATGGGAATAATGCAGTATCTCACACATTCTTGATTTGTCACGTGTTTCAGATTGGAGCCTGATGGAACTGAGTGGTTAGCACCAGGCCTTGGAAAGTGTAAGTATTAAACTGTACAAGACACGATGCATAATGAGAAACTGAGTCCTCACATAAGACATGTAGCTCATAGTTGTGTCTTTGTCTTAACGGTTTCCTGATGCTTGTACGGCAGAGGTTCATAACTGTCTATTATCATTAAAGCAGATCCTGCAGAGTCCAGCCTGGAGCTGTGTAACTGCACTAATGTTTTAGCTCAAACATGTACACAAGTGATCAATTATTGCTCCTGTATTAAAGTCTAATACTGAAAATTGTCTCACTTATAATGGTGTGGAGCTATTAAATAAAATATTTTTACAGTTTATTATACAAAGTAAGTATTTGTCAATTGTAAATATTTGACCTTCAGGAAGAAATACAGCTAAATATGATCATATACAGCATATATTTTATATAAATATCAATCTCTCCGTGTTGAGTGAAGAATAACTGCTGCCGTGTTGTGTCTCTATCAGATTTCTGTGATCCATCTCTGGATCCAAACACAGCTCACAGAAACCTCAAACTGTTTGACAACAACAGGGGGGTGACACATGTGACAAAGGAACAGCCGTATCCAGATCATCAGGACAGATTTGACTTCTGGCCTCAGATTCTGTGTTCCACTGGTCTGACTGGTTGCTGTTACTGGGAGGTGCAGTGGAGAGGAAGGGTTTTTATAACAGTGTCTTACAGAAGAATCAAAAGGAAAGGACACAGCGATGATGCTGGATTTGGATCCAATGATCAGTCCTGGTGTTTGGAGTGTTCTGACAATGGTTTCTCTCTTTTTCATAATCACAAACGAACCGTTCTCCCTCACTCCACGTCCTCTTGTGGGAGAGTAGCAGTGTTTGTGGACTGTCCTGCTGGCTCTCTGTCCTTCTACACTCTCTCCTCTGACCACCTGAAGCACCTCCACACCTTCAACACCACATTCACTCACTCTCTGCTCCCTGGGTTTGGGCTCTGGTCCCACTCCTCTATGTCTCTGTCAAGGTCACTCTCCTTTGTATAAAAAAAACTGTCTTTTGCGGGTGAAAATGGAAGTTTTGCTCCATCTGATATTATTTTTACACTGTATTTGATAGAAACAATTATCCTCTCAAAACAAACTGTAAACATCCGCCTCATATTACTGTGTTTACGGAGCAAAATGTCTGTACAGCTCAGTAGCTGGACTTTACAAAATAATGAATGCTTCACAATATACAATAAGTGCCTCTGTGTGTTTTGTGCCTCTTTCCTGTATAAATTGTATGATTGTGTTCAATAATCCCTTATAAGAAATGAAAAGTGTTATAATAATAAGAAATTATATGATAATTGGTTTTGTTTTTTTATTAACATGTATTCACCATATTGTATAAATAAATGTGGATATTTAAAACAGGGATGTATTTTTAGAACGGTATGACGCATTTCGATATAAGACCTAACAATACAATTACAAAACAACTTATTTTAAATGATTCAATTAGAAACAGGTGTAGGATATGCAGATGTCCTCCCCCTGTTGCCATGGTGACAGGAATGTGGGCTAAAGGTGTTATCAGCTGTCCGTGTGGAGTTTTACGACCCTCAAAAGAAAGAGGACGTGAAAGCGAACGAACAGAGACGCTTTGAACTTTGAAAATAACTTTTCATCAAATGACTCCTTTTGGATTACAGAGAGTAATGATCTCTCCAAGACAAAATCTAAAACGCTAAAATGCGGTTTTAGTGGTTTTAATAGACAATCATCAGATTGCAGAATTTGTCCATAATATGTACATATTGTGTTATCGTGTTTCACATGTCAATTGAACTGTTTCATAACTTGTTTTGTGGATAATTTCACCTTTTGTGTAACTTTTGTGGCCTAAGGTAAAGCCGAACAAAGGGGGTCTTCCTCCAGACCTCGTCCCTTATCAAGCTGACTCAGCGGCTGATTGGCTAAAGCCACGGCGCCAAAACCCCCGCAGGGGTGAGTTAGAAAGACAAAAGGAAAGACAGTCTGTTTCCTTCGAGTTCCAACCAAGGTTCCATCGGAGTTTCCTTCGAAGCTCGACCCTCCATTCAGGGTCCCACCAGCAAGGTCCATGACACCGGGCCTTGGGAGAAGAAGGCCTCGGGCCTAGCTAGCGTGAGCAATGCTAAGCTACGGGACAAAGACTTTTCCAAGAGAGCATGCCCGCAGAAGCCAACTTTCCCTCCCGGAACTAGGAAATCTGTGCCCGTTTTAAACGTGACTGATACTGCATCATGCAAAATCAAGCAAAGAACTTTTTGCAACTTTTCAAGTCCACAGCCTTTACAGACCAGCTTCATCTGTGAATCAGTGCAACGGTCCTTTTCCTGAGAATTGCCTCAGAGCCAAGGACACGCAGGCTCTTGGACTCCACGCAGGCCATCTCCTCACAGCTTCTGGTTCCGTTTGTATGAATTTCATCTTAGAATTAACTCTAGCACACACCTAGATAGATCTAGAACCATCATGTCTAGTGTTTTCCATCTGTTATCGACTCATTTGCATATTCCTGATTCATATTTATATGTTTAATTATTTGGTCATTCAATCTTCATAACCCACATTTGGTAAAGTGTTCCTTCATTTCCAGAAAAGGGGTCAATGTCACAGTTACGTTCTCAAACCTTTAGATCAACGAGCAAAATTAATTTCTAATTAATTAATTAACTTAGATACTTGATTATAGAATTGTTAAATGTCGATTATCCGGCTGGTGCCCCATTCTACTCTTAAAATATGATTCAAACGTACCCACACTTATGCAGTGTGTCATGTTTGAATTCTTGAACGATTCTTTAATTGATTATCAACCCTGAATGCCCCCCCTCCTTCACAAGTGGGAGGACGTTCATAACCTTACAGTACTTGCACTAGTATAATACCCTACACAGGTCTTTTTAAACAATGTTTTGATTCAGTACAGGGAGTTTTGTGTATGTGAATAAAACCAATTTGAGACACAGAAGAATATTAGGAATAGAAAAATAATAATTAAGCTTAAACAAAATGCTTTTCTTTTGACTTTTATACTAAAATCATCATTTGATTTGGTTTAAGGAGTTGATAAGACCATGGTGGTTTTAACAGAAGCTGTAAAACTAACATATGTCTAAATTACATGATTTGACTTTGACTAAGAAACTTTACGTGGAAGAGTCTAAGGGCTGTACTTTGCCCCCGATGTTAGCTGTAACTTGGGCGTTGTGAAGCTCATTTCCTCACACCTTGCATTGGCGCAGTTACTGAAAGCGCAGGGCATGAAATTGTAAACAGAAGGGGTGACCATGCCAAAAGATGAGGTGTAGTGAAGCAAACTGAGGACGTGGTGTGGTGCATTCTGTGAAAAGCCAGAATCGTAACTAATAAACTTCAATAGTGCACCTAAAACTCTGCCATCATCGGACTCATCACGGACGACGATTATGCAGATACAGAGGACTGGAGCAGGACTTTGTGGACTGGTGTCAGCAGAACCACCTCCTCATCAACGCGGGGAAGACCAAGGAGATGGTGGTGGACTTCCGCAGACGCCACCTCACTGCCCCCTCACCAGTGAACATCCAGGGACGGGACATTGAGAGAGTGGACTCATACAAGTACCTGGGTGTTCATCTGAACCACAAACTGGACTGGACTCATAACACGGACGCACTCTACAGGAAGAGCCAGAGTCGGCTCTACCTCCTGAGGAGACTCAGGTCTTTTGAGGGACCGACTCCGACGGTCCCTCATCTGCCTGAAGAGTGGGTCCAGCTCCAGTCTCCTCGTGTCCGTCTGTCCGTCTGTGAGAGTCGGATCTCTCCTTCACTGGAACTCCTCCAGGTTTCTACGCTTTTTTCCCAAAGAGGTTTTTTTTTGTAGTTTTTCCTGGCCGAGAAGGAGAGTCTAAGGACAGAGGACCCTGGGACATCGTCCCTCGCCACCACAGACATTGTCTGACTTCATCGCCACCACAGACATTGTCTGACTCCATCGCCACCACAGACATTGTCTGACTTCATCGCCACCACAGACATTGTTGATTCATTTCTCCCTGTGGCCCTCAGAGGCAACTGTTGTTGTGATTTTGGGCCTTACAAAAATAAATTGATTTGATTTGATTTGATTTTGGAGTGACAGGGCCACTCCTGAAGACCTTCTACGACTCTGTGGTGGCATCAGCTCCTGTACTGATCCACCCTCGCTGTGTGAAGGAGACGTTTCACAGGTCTTTCCTTCTGCTGCTGTCAGACTTTATAACAAACACTGCTAGTCCTGAACACTCGCAATACTGACCTAACCATGTGCAATTACTGTCGTGATCCTATGCAATGGTATTTATTTATTTATTCATTTATTTTATCTTTATTATTTTTCCCCTCCATCCCTTGTTGGGTAATGGGAGGTTTTGTCTATGGGAGTTTTTGTTTATAGGAGATCTTCTATTGAGAGTGTTTTTCAAACTTCCCATAAGTTATCTGTTCTTTTCCTCTGTATCTACCTCTGTATCTACCTGCATTGCAACAATGAAATTTCCCCATGTGTGGACAATAAAGGATTATCTTATATTCATGTGCAATTACTGTTGTACTCACACGCAATAATGTCACATTCATGTGCATATAACTGATGTAATATTTTACCATTATTATTAGTATTATTTTGTCTTACTCTAGCTGTTTTATTTTATTGTATCTTTATTTTTCCCCTCCATTTCTTATTAAGAAATGAGAGGTTTCTGTCTATAAGAGTTCTATAAGAGTTTTTGTTTCTAATCTTCTATTAAGTTTTCTGTCCTTTTCCTCTTTATCTACCTGCGTTGCAACTACGGAATTTCCCCATGTGTGGACAATAAAGGAATATCTTATCTTATCTTAAAACGTAACAAGCCCAAGACATTTCCTGGAGTTTTATTACTATAATCATAGGTAATAGATAATGACATAATCACAATAAAACAACCTTCATCAGTATAAATAACACAAATGTAAAAAAAAATGTGAATAATGGATACAGTCCAATTTTACGTGTTTACATGTTTCTCCCACTCATGTAAGCGCTCATTGAGCTGCCTTATCTATTCTAAATTCTGTAAACTGTAGCGTAAAATCTCCACTTTTCCTCAGCGTTCTCCAGCGTTCCTGACTCACGTGCTGACTTAACTCCTCAGCGACAGATTACTAGCTCCCAATCCCACTGCACATCCATTTCTAGATCCAACTCATCACCTACAAAGCCCCCACCTCTGACTGCTACTTTTACAGTAAACAACCTCTGTTTCCTCTTTAAGGATCGTCTATTAGGTTTCATATTTTAGGTCTTGTAATGTAAAGTCATGTGTCTGTTGTTGTCTATTTGATTGTTTAGTGTATTGTACATGCCCAAAGTCTAGGACAACGGCTGAAATTCAGCAATTGGCAGTTTTATGTTCACTGTAAGAAAATTACAAAAAATAATGATAATAATTTAATTTGACTCAACTTAAAAAAGCATGGCAACTTCCTGCATGGCCTATTTGGCGTTCATGCTTTGACTCAAGTTAAATTGTTAAATTAATTGTGAAGCAAATTGCAAGTTGTATTGTTAACATTGGTGAAGGAGCTGCTGCTATAATAGTTGTTGCTGTTATAATAAAATAAATAACACAGGAAAAACGTGCAAATCACACAGTGAGGCCGATAGAAGACAATAGATCTCTGACCCTGCTTTGTCTTGCTTTTAATTGAAGCCTGTAGTCTGAAAATGACCAAATTACTATGTGCACATAAAGTCATGCACAAAAGCAACAGATTTCTATTTTCTCTCCTACTAACATCTGTGGCTTTGCTTTAACAAATCCAGATAGTCGGACACATTAATTAAGTATTCTTGATTCTTATCAATTTATTCTAACTGGACAGGTGCAATGTATTCTTGTCACTTTACACGCACAAGCTTTACCCGCACAAGTACTTTGGGCTCGTGCAATAATGTGGCCACATGTTTCTGTGTTGAAGCTGTGCAGACCAGCTGACTGTTGTCCTGATGCGTGTGGTTGTTGTGTGGAATGTGACAAATCTCCTTTCGGGACCATAAAATTGAACCAAACCAAAATCCTAAAAGCAACCATACATAAAAAAAACAGGATACATAAAATATACCAAATATATCAAAAGTCAAGCTTTCATAACAAAAATGATTTGAATGGATGAGTGTATCTTTTTTCAGGAGGGTTTGAGTTGTTTGGGTTGAGAATTGTAGCGGCTCCACACTGTTCTGAGGCTGATTGGATTACGCTGAGCGTGGTTGGTCATTTGGTGCCTGCTGATTTTAATAACATACTTATTAGCTATTTAAATCCTCAACACAGATGACTGCAATATGACTCACAATGTTCATATGGAGAGAATGTGTTTTTTATTTGACTTTCAAGTGACACTGCAGCAAAACATCCACATATTTATCATTGAGAATAACAGGGAAATAAATGGATAAAGAGCACTCAGATGCTCTCAGACAAAGCTCTTTAAAAATGTCAGGGGGTCCCCAGATGATATTGGAAAAATCTCAAATGTATACAATAGTCTTAAACAAGGCTTGAACCCTTCAAATGCAGTGGTAAATGCAGATCAGTATTTGTTACCAAAATATTGTTTCTAGGCCTATGTCCAGAAAATAAAATCAAACATAAGAAACAAGGCTACTTCTGTAAGTAGCCTTATTTTGGGAGTTTGGGGGTCATAAATGCCAACTTTTTTATTATGGGGGTGAGAACCACCAATCTAAACGACACAAGATGCACAGAGATCATATTAAAATGTCGTAAATTTTTGGAACCATGACTACAATACAGTTTTGAGTCCATGAAGATGATCTGCTCACCATGTTTCAGTTGGATTAAACGTAACATAAAACATGTCCAGACTTAGGTTTGAGGCTTCAGTGTTGCCTGGAGTCCAGTGTAAAGAGCAGCTCAGACACTCTGGAGCTGAGAGCAGAGGTGAAGCACAGGGAGGCATGAGGGCTTCACTGGGAAACACAGACAGCATTTGGACACAAATAATCAGCAGCATGTGTAAAACAGTTACAATAATACAAGTAAAAGCCTTGTTTACCGTATGTTCGTGAATTTAGATTGATTTATCTATTTACACCAATATTCCTTTTCAAAATATTCTTCCCAACCCCGTTTCTTCAGGTCAGCAGCTTTGAACAGGAACTCAGTGGCCCCGTTTCTATCATTTTAGATCAATATTAAAATATTTATAAAGATACAATGAACATTATAAAAAACGATAAGTATCTTTTTACAAGCAAATACAAAGCATAACATGTCTTCTACTTCATACCGTGCTGCTGAACCGTATTCCAGTGACGTCGCCCTCTCCAGCAGCTCTCTTGTCTCGGTTGCTACTGGTTTAAAGTACTACTAGTTTATACTTCAGCCCAGGGTTCATTCAGCCCCCTGTGAAGACAATGATGAGCTGGATAATTATAGCCTAACAGTGAGAGGGCGGATCACTGAGCATGTATGTGTTTTTCTCCTTCCTGCTTTTGGAGTTTGTATATATATATTTTTTTTTTGACATGATTTGGTGATGTGATGGTTGTTCGAAGGGTTAACTGGGATCACACTTCTGAAGCTGCATAATTAGTAGCTGCAATAATAGCGGGCCCAGAATAACAGGCTGATTAGAGCGGTCTGCCAGTCAAGTTCATGTCAAGAACTGTTGGAGAACAAGAGGAGGACGGCTTTGTTCTTTGTTTGTGTAAAAGTTTTGCTTCCCACAGCAGTAGATGTGCAGATTTAGTCACAGGCAGAGGTGGGCAGAGCAGCCAAACTGAAGTGAGAGTACTATTACTTCACAATCATTTTACTCAAGTATAACAACTGCCTTAGTAAGTCTCGATGGGATCTGATTTACATTTTAAATCAATTTAAACTAAAGGGAAAAACATGAAATATTGTGCAGAATCTGGCATTTTCAAAGGATTGACCAAAAAAAAGAGAAAAATGAAATAATTAAAACCACAAGTAACAATGAAGACTCCTCGTCAGTGTCTTTTCTTTCTGTGGAATCTTAGAGCATTCACTAAAACTTCACTATTTTATCACTAAGTAAGTCTTGTTGGCTTTATTAGTGTGGTTTGGTAACATCACCATCATCAAGAGAGGAAAGATTTAAATAATGTGCGTGACTCACTGCCTGTTCCTGGCTCTTTATGAATGTTGAACTTTTAATCCGAGCCATTTGTTTATTTCAATATCTCAATGTTTCTTGGTATTTTTAGTGTTTTGTAACTTATCTGGATTGTGTGTTTATGTGGTTGATTTTAATGTGTTACAGGGCATATAGGAGTAAAAGTGTGGTGTCTTTTAATGTCAAAACTTATAGATAATTAAGAAAAAATAAGAAAAATTAATGTAACTACGATAACAATAAAAGCAAACAAAAAAGAAGCAGAGATAGAGCATCAGATAAAGAACAGAAATGACAGTTCCTGATGCTCGCGGACAATGAAATGTTCCTTACCTTATTAACCTCACACTCAACACTGTTTTATAATTGCTCCTGCTCAGTCTTGATAAGCCGTAGACCTATTCTTGGCAGCATATGAAGACTTTTCTCATGCTTCTAAATTGGACTTTGTTGTACTCATTGAAACTCCCACAAACTGTTCAGATCTGCTCAGACGTTACTTGGACTGACTGGCGAGGCATCTGGCACAAACTGAGGCATCGAGTTGGATTTAAGCATCGCTATTTGCTAAACCATTTGGAATGATGAGTTTGATTGTGCTCAATTAGCTGAAACTACGAAAGTCTAATTGTCAAATTATTGTTGTATTTGACACAGAGATCAGTGTGTTAAGTCCTGCATCTTAAACAGCTGCTCTGTCAATAAATGGTAAGTGGCCACATTTATATGGCACTTTTCTACTCAAGACACTTTACACCAAGGAACTGCTCAGCCATTCATAAACCACCACCACTGTACCAAGGGTGTTTGAACCCCTGACTCAAACCACTGAGCCACTGCAGTCCAGGCATCTCATGCAGGTGGAGCACTGCCCACCAGAAGAGCTACAATGTGCACCTTTAATGATACATATACAGCATCAGAGGATATGGGCAACAACAAAGCTTTTTAGAATATAATTTTCAGACTCATTCTTAGTTTTGTACGTTAGATTGCACCTCTCTCATCTTAAATGTTACAAGACAAAGCAGTGTTCATACGTAAAAAAACATATGAATCTGCGTGACAGACCCGTGGTGGACCGGAGTTGGTGTAACAGGCAATTTGCGAGTGACCCGCCCAGCACTGGAGTCTGTGAGCGCGAGGCGTAATGCATCATACGCCTCTGCAGCCCCAAGATCACGCCTGGGCCAAATAATACATTTGAATCTCTGAAATGAAACGATATAAACCTGGTCTAAATATACAGGACTGAAGCAGGTTAAGGTTCAATTAACTGCAGATTAAATTAAATCATGTGTAAAATCAATATATGAGAACACATTTATTTGAAATAAATGCAGAATGATTAGATTTTTGATTTTTTTTCATGTATTATTTGGTCAACTGGACAACTTAACATTAAAGTCAAACAAATCAATGCAACAAAAAAGCATGATACTGGAAATTTAAATCATTACAGCAAAAAATACCAAACATTATCAACCAATATTCAAATAGACTGTGAACTTGTGTCAGTCAGTTTTTTCAGAGTTGCTCCCATTTTCTCAGCTATTATATTAAAGCCCTGTTTCCACCATTGTTCCTCGTCAGCTCTCTCAGGTATATTTCCGAGCAGAAAGCCATTTTGGGTCCCTCTGGGCACTACCAGCGGCGCAGAGCTGTGAAATCCCGCTCATCCCTGGAGTGATGAAAGCACTTTAGGAGTTTGTGTCGGTTCAAAGGCGGATACAGCTCCCTGAAGCGCGTCATATTTTCTGCACCGCTGGAGAGGCCGCTGCTGTCCAACATGTTAAAACACCCCATTGCCCAGATCCAGGGCAGGTAGGCTACAACAACACGGTAAAGCATCCTCGCAAAGCATTTATCCGAACTGTGGTGGGTACTACAAGAGGTTCACTGAAGTAAGTAAGTGTCTTTGTGGTTCACATTGTTCTTTTAATACTACAAACATGCTTTTTTATAATAAAATACATTTGAAAAAAATATAAATAAATAGCTCAAGGTGATAGGGAAAAGACTAGCACACACAAAGTCAGTTTGGCATGTGTTCCCTTTTGTCCCATTTGTCCCAATGTCCAGCAAAATATGTCCATTTTCTAATTCACTGCAGGTCTTTCCATTTTATAAATATCCAAAGCTATTTCAGTCCAGTCCTTGACGTTCAAAACTTTAGGAGAAGTGGGTCAACAGAACTAGTACATAGTCCTATACATCGATTTACTGTCCCAAACAGGATATTGGTTAAGGTACTCTATCCCCCACATCTTCCTGGTTTGGTGTCAGTTTTTCCTGGCCAAGAAGGAGGGTCTAAGGACAAGGGACCCTGGGACATTGCCAAGTCCCAATATGAACATTGTTTAATCCGATTTTCACTGTCACCCTCCGAGGCAACTGCTGTTGTGATTTTGCACGTTACAAAAATAAATTGAATTGAATTGAACTGAATTAATTGAATTGAAGTATCTGTATTGTATTGGTCCATTCGTAGTTTTAGTGGTGAACACAAAAAAAGATTGGTGACCTTTTTCCACATGTTTTTTCTGTTGACTCCATGTCAATTGATTATCTTTACAAATGATGTGTTTTGGATCGTCATAAAATAGTTCTATCAAAAATGTGACAGGGTATGCTTGGCTCATGCCAGATTTTTCTTTGTCTCACTCTGAGTTCTTTACATCACTCAAACGGGGAAAGCGCTCTCAGTAAAGAAATACTAACACTGATGGGTCAAAGCATCACAACAGCAGAAGAAGCAAAAAAATCTAACTTGTGTTGACCAGTTACATCTCTCAAGTCCTTATACTCACTGCTTCTATAATCATGCGTTTATCATACTTCTTCTTCTATCATACTTGGACTTGAACAATGAAGACTTGGGACTGGTATAGACCTCTTTCACCCACAGACTCAGTTAAAACAGATAACTAGACTTGAAATGCACCGCAGCCATTACTTGGGTAGAGTTGGAGTGTGTTGGTAATTCTACTGTGGCCTCGTTGTAAAGGTCAGAGATATTGTGGGCACAGCTAAAATTAGCAGCTACACAAAATCAATGAAGTATTGACAGAGATGGGCTTTGAAGAGCAGGAGTCATCTTACTGTTAAAGACTGCGTAAAACTATTTTGTGGAGATCACGCTTCTAATGAAAATACTATGCACAATAACATCGGATAGCGTCATGCATTATTTTGTAACTACTTTTTGACTTGTTCTTTCATGTTCATAACTGAGTGAGAAAATGTGTTAAAGGCAAGGCAAGGCAAGTTTATTTGTAGAGCACATTTCATAAACAAGGCAATTCAAAGTGCTTCACACAGCAGGAAAAATGCATTAAAATCACAAAGAAATTACAGAAACAGAAATACAATAAAATTAACTAAATTAAAAATTATCAATCCAACTGATTTTCTAAACTAATAAAATCACAAACAAAAGAGAAGAGTGCAAAGAAAAAATCCTTTCAGTCATATGCGCAGCTAAACAAAACTGTTTTTAGCTTAGATTTGAACATTGTCAGAGTAGAAGCCTGTCTCACATCTTCAGGAAGACTGTTCCAGATTTTAGCTGCATAAAACTGAAACGCAGATTCCCCATGTTTTGTCCTGACTCTGGGCACCAGCAGGAGGCCGGTCCCTGAGGTCCTCAGAGTCCGAGATGGTTCATATGGCACTAACACATCCAAGATGTACTTTGGTGCTAGGCCATGGAGAGACTTGTACACAAGCAGAGCTGCTTTAAAGTCTATTCTCTGAGCCACAGGGAGCCAGTGCAGAGACCTGAGAACAGGACTAATGTGATGGTACTTCCTGGTTCTTGTTAGGACCCGAGCAGCAGCGTTCTGGATGTACTGCAGCTGTTTTACAGCTCGTTTGGAGAGACCAGTGAGCAGGCCGTTACAGTAGTCTAATCTACTGGAGACAAACGCGTGGATAAGTCTCTCTAAATCTGGTTTTGACACTATATTTTTGATTTTGGCAATGTTTTTTAGATGGTAAAAAGCTGCTGATGTTATTGATTTGACGTGGCAATTAAAGTTCAAGTCTGAGTCCATTATTACCCCCAGATTTCTAATTTGGTTTGTAGGTTTTATAGAGACTGGAGGTGACTGCTAACACTTTCTCTTTGTTTCTGTGGGCCAAAAACGATTATTTCAGTCTTGTCTGAGTTCAGCTGGAGAAAGTTGTTTTGCATCCACACACTGATCTGTTGGATGCAGTGACAGAGTGAATCTACTGGTCCATAGTCACCTGCCGATAGTGAAACATAGATCTGAGTGTCGTCTGCATAATTGTGATAGGACACATTTTCACTGCGTATCAACTGACCCAACGGCAGCATGTAGAGGTTGAACAGAAGGGGACCCAGGACTGACCCTTGGGGCACTCCACAGGTCAGGGTCATGTGGTCTGAGACACAGCTACCAATTTCAACAAAGTACTTCCTGTCTTCCAGATAGGACCTTAACCAGTTTAGGGCAGTGCCAGTGATGCCTACCCAGTCCTCTAGTCTCTGTAAGAGGATCCCATGATCGACAGTGTCAAAAGCAGCACTCAGATCTAACAGAATTAAGACTGAGGCTTTGCCCGTGTCAGTGTTCAGGCGGATGTCATTTGTCACCTTGACAAGAGCAGTCTCAGTGCTGTGATGAGGTCTAAAACCTGACTGAAAAACATCAAATGAGTTGTTTATTAAGAGGAAATCTGTGAGCTGTTGGTAAACAACCTTTTCAAGGACTTTGCCCCAAAATGGCAGATTAGAGATGGGCCGGTAATGACTCAGTACTGCGGCATCAAGACTGCTCTTCTTTAGGAGAGGCTTTATGACCGCAGTTTTCAAAGACATTGGGAATGTTCCAGATTGAAGCGACATGTTAACTATGTGAGTGAATGGTGCTAACAAACTGTTCAGCACAGACTTTAGAAATTTGGTGGGTAACACATCAAGGCAGCATGTAGATGAACTCAGACTGGTGATGATCTCATGGACAGTTTTGTCAGTTACTGGTGCAAAGTGAGTTAGCTCTAAGTGTCTTGGTGGTTTTAGGGTAATTTTTTGCATTGTGGGATTTATAGCATTTTTAATGCCCTGAACTTTGTCATTAAAGAATAATGCAAACTCATTACACTTGGATGTGGAAATGAGTTCTAACGGCAGCTGAGCTGGAGGGTTTGTTAATCTGTTTACTGTGGCAAACAGGACACACGAGTTGTTACTGCAGCTTCCAATTATTTCAGAAAAATATCTTTCCCTAGTTCTACATAAGATTAGGTTGTACATGTTCAGCTTTTCTTTGTAAATCTCTTTTTGAACCTGGAGCTTTGACTTGCGCCATTTCCGTTCGGCCCTGCGGCACGCCCTTTTCTGTGCCCTGACCGAATCATCATTTCTCCACGGCGCCTTCTGCTTATTTTTAACCATTTTAGCCTTTATAGGGGCGATGGTGTCCAGAACATTCAAAACACTAGATGTAACAGAGTTCAACAAATCATTTACATTAGAACATGAGACATTTTCAAAGTTTATCATTTCCATAAACAGTGCACCTGTGCCATCACTTATGTGTCTCCTCTGAACAACTGCAGGACCAACCGGAGGTTGGGGAGAAACAGACAGATCAAAGAAGACACAGAAATGATCAGACAGAGCAACATCGATCACATTAACATTTGAAATATTTACCCCCTTTGTAATTATGAGATCTAGAGTGTGTCCTTTGCTGTGGGTGGGGCCTCTCACATGCTGAGTAAGACTGAAGGTTTCAAGGACAGCATCAAGCTCTTTAGCGTTTCTGTCACAAATATTATCAACATGCACATTGAAAATCACCTGTAATGACCAAACCATCAAAGTCTGTGCATATGACTGAAAGCATCTCAGTAAAATCATCAATAAAACTTTGGCAGTGCTGGGGAGGCTTGTATAAAACAATGAAGAGAATGGATGGAGACCGTTTTAGCTTGTTTGATTTTTAATGTGACAATAAGTCCCGGCAACGCTGAGACCCAGTGCATCCTAGCTATGGGAGATACCAGGTAAAAGGCGAGGTTGGATGGGTGGTGGGGCTTTTGTAGCCAAGGAGAGTTTGGGACCAGGTGAGAGGCGAGGGGGGATGGGTGGTGGGGCTTTTGTTGGTGTAGTCGGTACTGACATAGCCCTTGCTATATTGGGCGTGAGTGGAGCCATCTTAATGCCTGATTTGATCAGACTTTCAAAATGGCTGGGAAGGCCCATGGGTGAGAGTGGAGATGAGAAGGAGAATGATGAATCTTTAGTGGGAGTAGATGTTGCAGGGGGAACCCAGGGCTGGTGTGAAGGCAGGGGCGATGACAGGGATGTTGTTGGGCTTGTCACAGATAGGTCCAAGGCCTTTGAAGATTGTTCCTTTGCTGGAGGCGGTGGAGGTGAATGTGGAGCAGCTGGAGCTGAATCCTTTGCTGGTGGTGGTGGAGCAGCTGCTGATGAATCCTTTGGTGGAGGCTGAGGTTGTGGTGCTTTTGATGTTGAAACATTGGCTCGGTCTCTGGCTGATGGAGCAGGAATTCTTCTCTCATTCCTCTCTTCTCTAACTATCTGCTCAGGACCCTGTCCAGGCCCAGTCCAATGCCTCAGAGCGTGGAGCAGGTTCTCTGTCAGCACCCTCACTCCACCTCTGCATAGGTGGGGGCCATTTCTCTTAAACAGGTCCTCTCGTTTCCAGAATAGATAGAAGTTCTCAATATAGTGTAGTCCTCTCGGGGAACACTCTTTGGACAGCCATGTGTTCAGCTGAAGAAGCCGGCTAAACTTGTTTATCCTCCTGTCGATGTTTGGAAGAGGTCCACTTATGAATGTTTTGATTTCCATTTTATCAAGCACGTCGAATAACTTCAAGAAGTCTTTTTTCAAAACTTCAGTCTGTTCCCGCCGCATGTCCACTGCACCCACGTGCACAATCAGCTGTTTAGCTCCTCCATGCTTAGCCATAATATTTGGAAGGAGTGATTATTAGAAACAGTGGCGCTTGGAAAAGAATGTGTGTTTATCTTTTCATGCGTCACGTGACTTATCGCGCCGTCCCCTACTAACGTGACCTTGGCTCCTGGCACAGATCCTCCTCGCTGTATTTTGGCCACGTCATCTTTCCTTTTTTCATTTAATTCCATCTCTGAAAGTGGTAAAAATCTGTTGGTGAGCTGTATTTTAGGTGACTTCGCGTTATCTTTGTATCGTTTAGGCTTTGCTCCAAGTTTGTTCCAAGAAACAGCCTGGTCTTTCTGGTTTTTAGACAGTTTTGGAAACGACACAGTCACTGCGGTTTAGGTTGAAAGTAGCAGTTTTTCTTGTAAAAAGTGTGCTCTTCTTACCGTCGGTTGACACAGGAATGGTATCGTGAAGAACTTTTTCAGATTCCAAAACAAATATCCGTGTTTTCAGCTCATTAATTTCTTGTTGATATTTCCGACAGCGTTCACAGTCTTTCTCCCTTCTTCTCCCGGACATGTCGCTGGCGTCAGATATGTCGTTAAAACTGGAAAAATGTTCTTAAAATCCTTGGTTTACTTGAAAAAGTCTAAAGCAAAAATGTTTGGAAGACAAAAACTGATTAAAAAGCAAAATAAATAAGGAAAGCAGCGATAGCAAGCGGAGCGAGCAAAAAAGCGTGTGCACTCTTCGGAAGCAGGATATAAAAAACAATTCAGCCCTTTTTTCTTCACTTTTAAAAGGTTGGTGTTAGCATCAGCAGAGGGGGTTTGAATAGGGCTAAAAACAGCAGCTTTAGCCCTGAACTGAGCGAGTCCAGTGGTCCAGTGGATTTTCAGAGGGGCTAAAAGAAAATGACCACCTCATGACATCACCTGGTGGAACTGAACAAACTTCTGGTATATTTTTTATATATTTTTTTTCCAGAATGATCCTTTTA
Organism: Eucyclogobius newberryi; assembly: GCF_026437365.1. Taxonomy (NCBI): domain Eukaryota; kingdom Metazoa; phylum Chordata; class Actinopteri; order Gobiiformes; family Gobiidae; genus Eucyclogobius; species Eucyclogobius newberryi. Next base: position 29,298,823 of record NW_027316389.1, read on the forward strand.
AAACATTTGTGCACAGTGTGTTCATTTGAAACTTCAGTATTGATGTAAAATAATGAAACGGGTACAGCATGTCCAGGCCCCTCTACGTTCTTATTTATGCTCAAATAGGTTGAAGTGTGTCAAAAAATGCTGCGCTGTGATGTGGTCCAGTTTCCACACCACTGCTGGTTCAGGTTCAATCACGACGGCGGGAGCCTGGCCAAATGGGTTTGCAATATTTGCGAGTTCAGAAAGGTCACACTACGTCACTCTAAAAGGATCAGAAGGAAGCGCTGCTCTGCCGGAACATGATAATGGCCCCACAGACACTACAGCTTACGGTGCTGTTAGACAAGTTGAAGACGGTTTTCTGAGCTCTGGATACGACAGGGATATTCATGCATGCATAAATCACGCTTTGTTTAAGTGTCTAATGACGAAAATGATCGTAAAATGGTTAAAAGCTCATAAAAGTCAATTTTGCGGAATAAATGACAGTTCGGAAAGTGAGACTGTTCGGTTGGATGCCAGTGCCCTGCGTGTCTCCATTGACCCCGTGACTGGCTATTGTCCAAGGTCTCACTGCTGCTGCTGTCGCTGTGGTAAAGTAAGCCATTTGTCCTCTGCATTTGACCCACACTTCAATACCATGAGGGCAACTCGTGAGGAACAGTGAGTGACCACGTTACTACCCTAAAGTCAGCTATTGGGACACAAACTCGTGAAGTTAACAGATTACAACCATCTTTTGTAAATTCCTGTAAGCTGTTTCCTCACATAGTATTCGAGCAGAGGCTGAAATCAATAGCCTTTATGTGTCTGTTTTATTTAGTGCCGCTCGGCCTGATGGGAAATGTAGATCAGTGGGTAAAAGGGTGTAAACTTCCTCTGAGTCACTGCCAGTGGTTCATCTGATTCCAGCCAGCATTAATTATTGAAGGGGCAGGAGTTAACGATGGTACGCCCGGCTCCATTTGAAAGTTTTAGGAAAAGTAAATTATTGATGCGCATGGATGGAGGTCAGTGTGGAGGCCTTTCCGAGTTTACACTGGATTACATTATGTGTAATCAGACTATCCTCATTGACCACTGACTGAAAGACAGAAGTCGTCCACAAATCACTGGCAAAACAATGAATACTCGCAGTAACATTAAAAAACACATAGTATTATATGACAAAAAGCTCCTGGAGGGTCTGCCACTTGCTTGTCTCTAATCTTCAGGGGCCCCTAAGCAAAGTCTTGTCACTTCAGTGCCATTCGAGCTCGGTTATTGGTTATTCTCAGCATGCACATCTGTCATCACCTGCACTGAACAAATCTGTATTAGCCTCATCAGACAGTGAAGCACAAACGCACAACAAAACAAATAGTGCAGAGTATATTACTGATTTTCATCTTATTATTATTGACACTTTCCTTGTTTTCTAGTGCATTTTAAAATGACATAGTCTGTAATTGTTCCAAAACATGTTCAAAGTTATTTGCCCTTCACATTTGTAACTGAATAAATGCAGTACAGATATGTTTAAAGCTATACTGTGGAACATTTGGAAAAGCAATAACATAGACTAGAAGACCTACCTGCCCCCACCAGCAAAGCAATATAATGCAACTTTAAAGGGCCTAAACTCAATTGGGATCTTCTCAATCAGGGAAAGAGCAGCAGAACTTAGTCTAAATGAAAAGAAACAGCAAAAAGTCTGTTGTCAATGCGTGCAAAATATATGTATTAAAGAAGTGAGCTTAGTGGCAGACAATGTATGTGGAGATTAATCCAAAAAGACAGTGCTTGCTTATGTTTTGCATAGACATTTCCACTATGGAGCTCCGAGAATTGTCTGTGGAGAGGGAAACAGCACAACACCTGTATTTAGTAGAGAAAACACTGATTTCCTTTAAACAGCAGTGGTTTGCTGGAAAGAAATAGCATCCCCCTTTCAAAAGACTATATTTCTATCACATTTGGTTCGTGCTTGGGGAATAAAAGAATTCTACCAGTAACTACGAGTTGTATTCCTCAACACACAAGCACAGTCCTCAGTCCCATGCGTTCTACTGAACACTGAAGTAGTCATCACTGTTTCAAAGTGTTACAAATGTGGTCACTGTGGCCTTTTGAACCACGAGTGTGCGATGTAACAGCCGGCTGCGTCTTTCTCTTCAAATTTAACTGTCTGATGCAAAGAGCCTCAGATAAACACACTAATCTGTTTGGAAGCAGATGGGCTGTAATAACTAAATACTCTGTGATCAAATATCTGGACAGCTCCAAATGTGATATTCATGCCAAAGTTGTGCAAAGTAACAGTATTTTAACTTGACTCAAGGAGAACGTATGTGCCAAAATGAATAAAGTACAAAGTAATCATTTCGTTCTATGTTTTGGTATTAATCTAAAGGAAATAGCAGACGTGAGAGTCATACATGCAACTCTCCAGATAGATCTCAGTAAAATCATAAAGTACATACTTTTAAAATAGTGTTTTAAAGTGATTATGTCCTAACTTTGTCCACTTCAGGTCAGATGGCTTTCTCTACGTTTACATTTAGGGCTGTGACACAAAAACAACCACAGCTTTCCTCCTGAGATGACAAAAAAAGAAGAAAAAAAAAGAACAACACAGAGAAAGAACAAATAAGCACAAGTGACACGAGACAATTAAAGTTACAGTCCGACGTCCGAGTCCCATTTGGTCCAAGGTTTCAAATGGTCCATTTTCAAATGAAGTCCAGAGGTAATATTTCCCTTTTTTTTTAAATTGCAGTTACTATTTTGGTCCAGTCCTTTTGATTGTTGGTTCAATTTGTGTTATTAATGGTCTTTGTGATGGTCTTTACCCCTGTCACCAGAAGTATTTACAAAGTGATCCATTTACTGTGTCCATGGCTGGAGTTTTGATGATCAGACATATAATCTAAAGTCACCATTATAAATCCTAATGTTCTTGTACTTTCCTTTTGCAACACCAAACTTTCCCCTTTGCGAGACAATTTAAGTTTCTCTTCATTTTGTTGGGAAAATGCACACAGATGGTATTGAGTCTGAAACATTTAATTCTATGTTTTTAATAGTTTGCATTAACGTTCTATCTAGAATCTGATGATGTCATAATCTCAGATGGTGGGCGGGGCCTATGTAACGCTGTGAGAGATGTTTTTGAAAGAAATATCCTAAATAAAAATGCACAAATGTTGAACCGTATCATTATGTGTTTGGGATCAGTTCCACAATTCTGCAATGTTAATATCATGTCACAGTTGTATCTTTGGAGTTGAAGAATGGCACCACTTTCTGAAAAACATCACTTTTCTTTTTTCTGTTAACTGATTAGACTTTGTGCCAGTTTTAATTTCATGTGAATAGGCCCTGTAATTACAGAGATATGAACCATAAACCAGGTCAACAAAGCTAATGCAATCTGACAGTTAAACAGCCAATTACCAGGCCATATCCTGTCAATAACTGTCAATATCTAACATCAACCTCTTGTTTCTAAAGTTCAGTTATTGCTTATAATAATACATTTTCTTGTTAACATCTATATGACAGGTTGGACTACACATTTCGCCAAAACGTAGTGAACACTGTTGTATCCAAGAATTTGCTAAACATTTGCCCATTTGTCCCAAGTTTGAACATTTTTGTAAATTTTATTGACCTCATTCCTCATTCTTTTTTCCACGTATCGACACGTTCGTTGTAATCATAATTCCGGTCCAGCGGGAACTCCATTGGTTTGAATAGAGGACGAGGGGAAAGTCTCGCTGCTGAAATATGCTTTAATGTAGACAGATTTGTGTATTTGTGTTAGAGCTTATGATGGAATTTCTACCAGGCTTTGGAACGCGGAATTTTATTTCCAAACACTGGGAGGGTTTTTACCAAATGTGAGTTGGCTTGAAGTCCCAAGTCCTGCGTGGGTTATTATCGTGGGAACCCGCATGAACCTGGGCTTGAGTTAATTACGCACCAGGCCGTCTGCAAGTAACTCAAAATAAATGTCCAAACCTGCCCTTGAGTGTAATTGAGGCGTCATGTCATTCATTTCAAAAGCCTGTAAACATGCATTACATTTTGAAAGATACTTGATATTTTTTAGTGTTGTTGGCGGCGGTTTGTATTGGAAATGCCTTCATGTCGTAACACAAGACGTTCTTAATCAAATGTTTACTCCCCAGCTATTGTAATAATAAGCACATTTCTCTTGCTCTGCTTGTGCGGTCGGATAATTGATGCATACTTTATGAGAGAATAGCTTCCATCTCTCACTAATATAATCTCCCATCCACACAAAGAATGACGCACATCACTGAACATCTCAGGGCGCTCAAGTTTAATTAAAAATAATAAAAGTGTGTTCTGGACGGTGTTATGATTTTGGTGGACTAACAGTAAAACTATCTGTAAGGGGATTTCTTGATTTATCTGTTTTGTATTTGAGCATGTTTATGGCGGGGTGTTATTATCTTCTATCCTGTTGCCTGGCCAAAGATTAAATGACAAAATAGAATATCTAGATTTTGTTTTAAAAAATGCTTGAGATCAGATTTGTTTCAAGTTGGTTTAACACATCATTATGTATTATTTGTATGAGTACCTCTGCTTTGTTATCTCATGTTTTAGAACGTGAAAACTTAAATTACTTCATATATGTGAGGCGCTCCCTGATCAGGAATTGTGTCAGCACTCCATCTACTGGCAACAGCGGTAATTACAACAGCGAAATAAACTATGGCAGCCATGCAGTTGTAATGAATGCAATGTATTTGAGTCTGGTGATGATTTATAGACTGGAAAAACAACACAGAAGATCTCCACAGCTCTACCTCTACCTGGGATTTTTTCTGAGGCTCTGAGGGAGACCACCTCATAAACAGGATTGATGAAACATGAAAAAGGCTAAATACAACTCCAGGTAAGTTTTTCCGATAAGGGAACAATGTTTTATCACAGCTCAAGCTCAAAAATTCCTTTTTGAATAAGTTGTGACCGTTGACTATGAAATACCAAAGTACGTATAATGTTTCTTATTTCGCTAGTATGTTTAGATTTGTATAGATTTTTTGGGCTATTTCATCATTAATGCAAATGCGTATGTGTAATGTGGATTTAATCAATAAAAGTGTTTTTTTTTTACCTGCTAAAATGTATTTTGCTTTTGAAAGGGTCAATCGGAATCCCCAAGGATGCAATCTGATATGCAGGTGTTCACATGCTGCAGTCTTTGTACTGTACTGTTCACTATAACATGAACACAGTTATATTTCAGATTTTACTAAACATGTTACTTACCCGTAATTGTCCCCAGTTTGACTATTTTTGGTCATTGTGATTGTGTGTGGACTTTATGTCATGAAGCCTAGGACAAATTTCCTCCCTGTTGAGGTCAGAAGACTACGCAAAATCAGACCACCAGAAGAAAGGGTACAATTAATGGTGATTATACCCATGGCATCTTGGGTGGGTAGTGAGGAAAATCCCAGGCAGTGTTTTAACAGCTTCATAGAGACATGTATAGCAGACTCAGAATACCCAAAGGTTACGCTGTTCAAGTACAGGATGTCAAGTCATCTACATGATTCCATGAACAAGTTCCAAATAGAAGTGTAAAACCAGCAGTTGGAGGCTTCTCCAGGCAAAGTACAAGTCAAGTTTTTGGAGTGAGTGGGCTAAAATAAATTAGAGTATTAGAATAATTAGAAGAGGGTCCGAGGGAGGGGCACAAAGTCACGAATGCTAATGTATGTGATCTGGATGCTTAAATAGTGTAGTTGCCGGAAGGAGCTTGAAAGGGGTGTGGTCCTGCTTCTGAATTTACAAAAAAAAAAACATATCTTCATTTAAAAACATCCAAAATGACAAAAATGCTTTTTTGTCAACTGTTTGATTAAAAGGTTACATCCTGGGGCTTTAAGAATAGAACCATGTGTTTTGCCAGATAAACATTCAATCATGTCATTCATCATCTCATTATGTATCTCATAGAAGAAATCAAAGGTGTCCAGGGTGAAGTCGTCTGAAGCCCTGGCCCCAGTGAAAGTTGAAGGAATTAGTGAAACATTTTTCAGGTCCCACTGGGTCTCACTATGCGCTCCATTGTCCCTCTTCCCATTACATTCTATCTCACTGCCATGTTCCCTTTTATCTCTCTGCGTCTCTGCTGATTCAAATGATTTTATCTCAAACAGGAGTCTCCCCAATGGTGCCTTAACCCCCAAAATGTGCTGAGAAACACCTTTTTACTAAAGTTTGAAGTGAGAAGAGGCCAGAGCTATGATGGAATACTGGCCCCATGAATAATGTAAAAGGTGTGTAAAGATAAAAAAAAGAAAGATATCAGATGAAAAAAGCACATAGTCTACAATACATCATTTCAGCTGTAATGTAAAAACTGTAATAGGTTACATGAAAGTTCTTACCAAATTGTATCTTCAAAAGAGAACTGACTTTGTTATTCCAGTTTTCTCTTAAAGGTGGAATGGCCGATTTTTTTCAGCAATTTTTTATCATATTTCCTTGTGGCGTGGATAAATCATTTGTCCTGCCGCGTATCAATCATAAAACGCACCTACCGCTCACCTGCAGCCGCCTGCGGTTCGTCCCCACGTTTCCGCGTGCCTAAGCGCATGGATCTATCATAATATAGTTCCCTCAGTGTACGGGGCAAAATGAAGACGGAGAAAGAGAGTTCGAGCTGACGCAGAAGTGGACAGAAATCTACGGGAGACGAGAGATGCAATGCGCTCCGTTGCGCTAATAAACAAACGCACGTGTGTGTTGTATCAGTCCGCGCATGCGCACTTCCGCCTGCGTTCTCAAATCGCCGAAAAATCGTCCATACCGCCTTTAATAACTAAAAAAAATAGCTCAAGAGTGGTCAATGGAAAAGATGACCAGATGGTGCAGTTATATTTAAACTTTGGAAGAAATTGTAATCCTCAGAGGAGATTTCTGACACCACTAGTGCTTGTGCTTAGCTCTTGAAGTAATGCATTTTTATTTCAAAGTAACTGTACTCTCTAAGTCTGACAACTTCTTTGTGAGTGTGTGGCAAACATATAATGTTTGCATTTCTTGCACTGCTTCCTTTTAAATTCCAGATGTGCGTTTGTGCGTTATTTAATGTCTTCCACTGTTATAAACTTAAGATTACAAATCAGATTTTACTTTCAGACTGTTTCTTTTCATTCCCAATCTTTGTACTGTAATTTGAGTGACTGCTTGGAACACTATCTTTTTTTGTTATTGTCTTAAAACAAAACCCCACGCCAGGCCCCAACCCTGACCCACACCCCTTACAACACTATTTTCTACATAATGGTAGGGATTCCATGGCTAAATATCTGAAACACTACAAAGGATTTTTAGACAGCACGAAATCCCTATTTTATTTTAAACCAGGCAACACTTTAAGACAAACACTGGTTCTAAAGACAAGATGTCTACACAAAAATATAGCAATGTAGTTTATTCTATCCAATGCAGTGAAGAAAATTGTAAAAGCAGTACATAGATGAGACTAAACAGCCACTTCACAAGAGGCTCTATCAGAAGACATGCAAACGTAGCATTACAGAGCGCTGTGCATGAAAAAACTAACCAGGAGAAGAAATGATTTAATAGAGAAGTTAAGGAGGCAAATTTTGGGATGGTATACACCAGCAAAAAAAAAAAAAAGAGAGAATCCCTCTTTAAACAAAAATGGATGTTTAAGGTTCAATCTTACAGAAGTGTAGCTGTGGATGTGGTAAAAATAGGATTTCGATGGCCCATTACAGGTGAAAGTCACGGTGTAAAGAAAACCAAATACAGGACGGACTATGATAAGGCGGTTCCGCCCGGTGGGCAACTGTATAATAGGTTGGGGACCACTGCTCTAGGGTATATTTCATCTGCCCACAGCCAGTGATATCTTGTTCCCTTTACCTTACAGTGCACTTTTTATTTTGATGCTATATCGGTTCGTGTTATCTTTTTGGTTGTATTTTATTACAATCTTTATTCACCCATTTTTTAAAGGTCCCATAACATGCAAAATCACCTTTTCAGAGCTTTTAACCTTCTTACCTTGCTATTTGTGCTTCATATATGTACCCAGAGTGTTTTTTTGATTGATTCCCGCAGTTTTTAGCTATATTACAGACTATCTCCTTTCCTCGAATCTCCAAACTGACGGGGGGTGGGTGCAAGACCGCGTCATAAGGGCAAGCACGCCATAACACAATATGATGTTATGGCACCTTTAAAGCAAACCTCAAGACCCACTTGATTTGGCACACAGATGAAGCTCTTCTCACCCACTGTGCATCCTTAGAGCTACCTCCCCCTATACCAATCTGACCCAGATACCACACCAGAAGAAAGTTTGGGGGGGAAAATGACAGTTTCTCCCCTTGCAAGTCAGATAGAGCTGACCTCCAGCTGCTAATAAAGGTTTACTGACCGTTATCTACTCGCGCTGCATTGGCACCGGGTTCCGGAGAGAGTTGTTATGGGGAGCCAGGAGCTAGACAGCAGCTCTGATGATGATATGGCCGCCAAGAGAAAAAGAGAAGAGAGGAGCTTTAACGAGACCAGGGAGACGGCTGATGGACTGGGTCAGTGTGGAGGTGGGGCGGGTGGGGCGGGTGGTGACAGTTTGCAGTGGCATGTACAGGGTGTTTGGGTGAACAGAGGTTTACAGGTCAAAATGGAGGGGATTAGGTGTAGGAAGCAAAGCTCAAAGTTGGATATGATGTCAAGGTGGTTGTCAAAACATTTAGTACAGTGATTATTTGATACTGACAGGAATATCAAAAGTTGGCAGTCATTGAGCATTGATACTGGAAAAAATAATACATTTAATAATCAGTTGATAAATAATTAGTTAACTATTAAGGTAGAAGGATGGCAGTTTATACATTACTTTCTATAATTTATTTTCTCCAGGGGCCGGTGCTCAAACGGCTAAAGCCATGCACACGGTCTCAGGCGCCGAGGACGTGGAACATCATCTTGCTGGTGGGGAAGGAGTCCAGGTGATTGTGTTACCTCACCTCCGTGCACAACTTGGGCTCTGGAACCAGTATCCCTAAGAGAAAGAGAGAAAGCTCATGTGCCATGTGTTGGAGATAACCCCAGAGATGTCCTTGCACCTACGAGCCAAACAGAAATGCAGAGTTTCCCTGTCTGCTGCGCGCCACGCCAAATCCTTTCATAGCAAATACACATTTAAAACAGTTCACCATATTTTCTCCAGCACGTTTTCCCGTGACTAAGACACTTAGAAGCGTCTGTTCTGCCTCCTGCTGGTGCCAGAGTCAAGACTAAACATGGACCGGCCTCCTGCTGGTGCCAAGAGTCAGGACTAAACATGGACCGGCCTCCTGCTGGTGCCAGAGTCAGGACTAAGCATGGACCGGCCTCCTGCTGGTGCCAAGAGTCAGGACTAAACATGGACCGGCCTCCTGCTGGTGCCAGAGTCAGGACTAAGCATGGACCGGCCTCCTGCTGGTGCCAGAGTCAGGACTAAACATGGACCGGCCTCCTGCTGGTGCCAGAGTCAGAACTAAGCATGGACCGGCCTCCTGCTGGTGCCAGAGTCAGGACTAAACATGGACCGGCCTCCTGCTGGTGCCAGAGTCAGGACTAAACATGGACCGGCCTCCTGCTGGTGCCAGAGTCAGGACTAAACATGGACCGGCCTCCTGCTGGTGCCAGAGTCAGGACTAAACATGGACCGGCCTCCTGCTGGTGGCAGAGTCAGGACTAAACATGGACCGGCCTCCTGCTGGTGCCAAGAGTCAGGACAAAACATGGGGAATCCGCGTTTCAGTTTTATGCAGCTAAAATCTGGAACATTCTTCCTGAAGATGTGAGACAGGCTTCTACTCTGACATTGTTCAAATCTAAACTAAAAACTGTTTTGTTTAGCTGTGTTTATGACTGAAAGGATTTTTCTTTGCACTCTTCTCTTTTATGTCTTAAATTGTTTAGTGCTGTTTAATGCATTTTTCCTGTTGTGTGAAGCACTTTGAATTGCCTTGTGTATGAAATGTGCTCTACAAATAAACTTGCCTTGCCTATCTAAAACACACTCAATCTGCTGTTACACTTACCTGCGTGCTGCTTCTCCTCTCTCTCCTCCCATGGTGTGTTTTGGCAAATAATTTTCTGTAGTAACCATTATATTTTTGCATCTGTTAGACTGAAAAGTTAGCCTTTTAGGAGTACAAATGGTGTAAATAATATTTAATTTGCCTGTTATGTAACGTGGGAGGGGCCAACAGGGGGTTTAAAGGCGAGCTCGTCAGCTCTGCCCCAGTCTCATCTGGGCTACAGTGGAGGTAGCGTACGCTTGTGGTTGGAAAGAGACTTAAAGGGGAAGTCAATGCAAAATGTGGTTTTTTTTTCTCAATAAGATTTTACACTGTAAATAATTTTGTCAGAGCACCTTTTTGCATTTGATTTTTTATTGTGGGAGAACACCATTAAAGCACCAGAAAACGAAAACGCCAACTAAGCCTGAGTTTGTCCCTGGGAGGAGTAATAGGCATTGCACTCGCCGGGGACTCCTTTGTTCAACTGGGGGAATTCTACCCTTGGGCAATGCCCCAATCTTAACCTGAGCTGTGGACTTCTGTGCTAGTCACAGTTTGTTCATAACAAATGATCGATGATCAGCTTTGTTTTCTGCTAGATGACACAACCTTGAGGACAGATAGGGACATTGAGTCGGAGTGGACCATGTTTTCAGCCTCCATTGTCGATGCAGGGATGTTGTCAGACTTCAAGGTCACATTATTATGTTGAATTTACTTTATTGCACTTTTAACTGTGTTATAACATTGTTCCCTCATCAAAAACATACCTGGAGAAACATTTGCGCTAGTTTGATGAACATTTGTTCAAATCCTCTACCATCTGACCATCAAAAGTAGTCCATTCAGAATCTCTGTGATAACTGATGTGGCCCTGAGAATGTTCTCTGCTGTTTTTAAGTCATTTCAAATGATCGCCAGACTCGTTCTGTGAATATCTTCCTCCAGGGTCAGTACAACTGCATGCTTTGACCAGGAAATGAGAGCCATGCTGTATTCTGTGAAATGTTTATCTTAAACTATTGAGTGTGGCACCATTTACTGGGATCAGAAGGAATTACACAGTAAGTTCCATGGGAAACATCAGAGATCCAAATGTAATTTAGTTTGTTACAAAAAAAAAATGCTTAGTTCTAAAACATGAGACACCAAACTAAAGATACTAAGACATAGGAGTATGTTTAAAGGCTATAAGAATTCAATTCATGCCTAATATTAACCTTTAAGAAGAAGGCCTATCAGGACTACTGAGGCAGCTGGGGACTGGGAGGAGTTTTTGGAGGCAATGGAGGACTAGAAAATCTGGCAAACTATTCAACGCCAACGGAATGGAAAGTAGTGCTTGTCGAAGTTTAGTCTATACAGACTGCGAGAGGCGAAGATTGTTCTCAAGTTCTTTATTTGATGAAAACATGGAAAAACAGGCACCAACACCATTGACACAGTGGGTGGGGGAGCTGCTGAACTTGAATGTTGACGGACGGTTGAAGAAATTCTTTGAGGATCTCCTCAATCCCACCGCCACGTATTCTGAAAAGGAGACTGTAGATTCAGAGACTCGTCTATACCCAAGGGTCCGGGGGTAGATGAGGTCCGTCCTCCTGAGTATCTAAAGTATATGGATGCTGTTAGTGTGTGGTGTGTTCTAAAGAAAGACTGGACCCAGGTAGAAGATGATAAGAAGTTTACTGATCAGGATGGTCAGCTTTGTGTGAGGAAGCATCGCAATAGTTTAAAGACAAAAGGGACAAAGTATTTGTACCTTCATGTAAATTAGTCTAAAGTGGGCGTCCCTAATGAGCTACAGGGGGAAGAATATGAGTTTACCAGATGTATAAGGATGAACAAAATGGTTCAGCTTCAAAGAGGTCCCCTGAGAAAGCGTTTAGGCGTAGTTCAATTTAATGTCAACATGTTTGGCACTAATGCCAATTTTACATCGTGATTCACCACCTCAGCCAGATGGGGCTGGTAAGGCGAGGGAGAAGAAATAACACTTTACTAGCACCAGGACTGTGGCCTCCGACCCGACCCATATGGGGAAGATACGGGAGGAAGTTTAGGATAACATTCCGTTCACGCCAGGCATGATCGTGTTGTGACTATGATGCTGGTCAGATGAGGCTGTTGAGTTATGCAGTTACAAAAAACATCCTTTCAAACTGTTTGTCAAACAAATGTCCCACAATTAACTTTTCTTAACTTATTGCAACTTTAATGTCCAACCCGATTTATGAACAATGTATAAATAACACATATAGGTTATTTTATCATTGTTCATTGTTTTATGTTGCACCGAATCGCCAAAGCAAGATCCTATGTTTGTGAATTCTTTTCATTGACAATGGCAATAAACCTTTTCTGATTCTAAACATATGTACCTGTGCCATCTTTTGACAAAAGTAACAAAAGTAGTGTTATTTGTCATATATTGATATCATGTTTTCCAGGAGGTGACTGTGTGCACGAGCTTTGAATGGGACTCCACATGCGTGTCGTACGTCTGCCATTACCCCCCTGCACTGCCCACGGCACATATGTATGGCTATAAAATGGGATTTGTAACTTCTCAATTAATTTGTGCTGCAATTACTTCTCTCCACTTCAGGCATCCCAGACGCATTCAAGGGACGGATGCCATGTCATGAGAAAATGAGATTGGCAAACGTGTTAGTCATCTCCATATTAGAGTTAAAGGTGGTATGGACGATTTTTCGGCGATTTGAGAACGCAGGCGGAAGTGCGCATGCGCACTCCCCCGTGTGGACTGATAAAACACACACGTGCGTTTGTTTATTAGCGCAACGGAGCTCATCGCATCTCTCGTCTCCCGTAGATTTCTGTCCACTTCTGCGTCAGCTCGAACTGTCTTTCTCCGTCTTCATTTTGCCCCGTACACTGAGGGAACTATATTATGATAGATCCATGTGCTTAGGCACGCGGAAACGTGGGGACGAGCCTGACGCGGCTGCAGGTGAACGGTAGGTGCGTTTTATGATTGATACGTGGCAGGACAAATGATTTATCCACGCCACGAGGAAATATGATAAAAAATTTGCTGAAAAAAATCGTCCATACCACCTTCAAATGTCACTCTTGTGGCCAAGCATGTACAAATTAGTCTTTGGTGTATCCATCTCCATGGAAACAAGCAGTTACAGGTAAGATCTGCAGAGGTGATCCCACCCACAGTAAGATTGTATGCTGATTATGGTATGTTTTATCAATAAAAAATACTTACAATTGAATAAATGCCAGATATGTTTGATGCCAATGAGCCATTATGAATAACAGTCTATCAAATTTGTGGAGTCTAAGAAAATCCCCCACATAAGCCTGGTACTTCTGATATGTATTTTATGCAGCGCTTGGAGCCATGAGACTGCTTCTTGGCCCAGTCTGTGGAGTGTCTGCTATAGAGAAACTCATTAGTGCTGAGTAATGAGCCTCCTGTTAACACAGCACAGAATTATGCTCTCTATCATACACACCACCACTGTTTGGCATTTTTCAATTTAATTAAACAGTCAGTAATCTGCTTGTAAAGGCTTCTGAGGTATCCATCTATAATGAAGCATGGCCTGACATAGTGGAGCTGTGATGATAGAGATGCTATTGTTTCTGCTGGTGTATACTATCCCAGCTCCATCCTCGTGTTCTCAAGGACCACACACTAGGAAGGATAATATACTAAACTCAGGATAAATCTGTTTATCCTATAGACAGTAATGACCTTGTATGCCAAACAAGCTAATCCCAACTATCTCATATGTGCAACATGCATAGTTACAGGGGCCAGGACTCCCCTGCAAAAGAGATTCTACATCTCAGTGGGTCTTTCCCGGTTAAATAAAGGTCAATTAATAGATAATTAAAGATGCTGCATGGTTGAAAGGGAGATTTGTTTGAGGACCGGAGGGTCTCGGAACAGACCATATTGCTGGGTTTCAGATGACATCACAACATTCTATTGCCAATCATATTTACGGTACACATAGGGGGCAGCTAAAATGTATGGTGTTAAAATACAGATTTTTGTTGTAATACAGCTACAAGTTCTTTGGTCTCGTCACGAATCTAAATCATCAAGTTAACTTTGGTGAATTTACCATGTCGATATTTCATGTCAAACTATAACATTGTCAATAGATCTGGGAGTATGACATCATCACATTTTGGTATGATCAACTCACAGATTCGCACACACCTCTCAAATGCAGAACACATCAACTCTGAAGAAAAAAACTTCAGAACAAAACGCCTTTCACTCGAGATTTACTAAGTAAATGTGCACTTTGTGGAGCGGCCCCATTGCCCACTAAATTTAGTTATGTTTTCTCCACTTTTGGGTGGTGTATTCACCCCAGTCTTAAAACTGCAACAATTATTGCACAACCGAAAACACGAACACGACCACAATTCAATCATAACCAGTGTTGTGACGTCAGCCTGACTTTTGCACGGAAGGTGCATGATAATGACTTCAGGTGACACTTTTCCTACTGGACACCTCTGCAGCATTGGCCCTTTCAGGAGCCAAAACAATGTCAGCAGTGGCCAAGTCGAGGACCCTTCCAGCATCTGAATACCATGCTGTGAGACACCACTGCCTCTTTGTGAAGAACAAGTTGATAACATTTTGTCTGACGGCCAGAGCTGCCAGGATGACAATAGTAAAGTTATTTGAGAAGACATGATACATTTATGTTTGTGATGTTTAAAAAGAATGTGGCTACAGTCACAGCACACGTACGTGAGTGTTGTGAGTTCGGATCCCGACCCCGAATTTATTGCATGTCCTCCCTTCTCTCTCATCCTCCATTTCACTCCTACCTTTCCTGTCTAATAAAGCCTTCGGGCCCAAAAAATCTTCAAAAAAAGAAAATAATTTGGTAATTCAAGAACAAAAGAATTTGATAAAGACATCGATTCCATGTAGCCTGATATGTAACAATTAATTCTAAAGCTTTATCTAATAAAGTAATTAGGGGTAAATCAAGACACAATTTCTATGCAACAAGACACAATAATTATAGATTATTTGGCAACTTAGGATGGGCAGCCAGTGCAGAAATCTGGACAATGTCACAGTCAACGCAATTGTAGAATATCTTTTTCACAACTTTAGGCTATAATGGGCGGAGACGGTTGCTCAAAATCCCCTAAAACTGATTTAATACGTATAATTTGGGAAGTTAATGCATTATTTTTCCTTTGCAGTTTATATTTGTTTACATAACTAAAAACATATGGAATCAAATAAATTATATTTTGCGGTTTCTTGTCATTCTTTGGGGCTCATACTTGTATGCAAATGAGGCAAGGTTGCCAGGTTGTAAAGGAAATGTTGTAAAAAACGTGTTGTTAGTTCAAGGGCATAATTGCCAACATAAAAGGCAATTATTATTATTATGAAGTTGCACTAACTCTAGCGGCCACGAACATTTTTTCTCTTGGTGAATGTTTTGTTTTTATTTTTTTAATGCGTTTGTGAGGTCACGCAGTCCGGGCTGAAAACTGAGGCCCGGATCTGGCAACCCTGTGGTAACCTGTCAGTTCGAAAGCAGCGAGGGAAAACACTCACCCACGCCACGTAAGTTTATCATCTCATAATTCTAGCTGTTTTATTCCACTTTAAACTTGAAACATAATCAATAAACGTCTGCGCGTAACAGTTACGTCTGTGTTTGACATCAGACCGTCTTTGTACTTCCGCTAAACTGTCGCGTTTCCCCACGATAATGTGTTCACAACCCAGAGGCCAGAATAACTGTAATGTAATCTTTACTGACATTTGTATGTGTGCCGAATTTACCTGTCGTGTTCGTAGATCTTATTTCATGTGTATATTACCACACAATATCGCTATGACTTGTGTTTTAACCTAATAAAACTGAAAAAGTGCGCATCATTAAGGGAGTTTCGCGTTTCGTGTCGCTTTACGTTGATTTTTAATAGTTTTCATATTTCGCCTTTTTAGCTCCTGTTGCTTTGTTCTGAGCGACTATTGTGACATTTCTGCAAACAAATAACGTCAGATCAACATAATGGCATAATAATGTGATGTTTGATCACAACATCACATTATTGTGAAGATGGCGAGTATGACAAGAAAAGATTATAATTCAAATGTTATGCCAGAGAATAAAAGTAATGTTGAAGAAAAATATGGACAGTGTTGCAAGATGTTATTGGCAGGTATAAAATGACACCTAGTTAAACACCTTCTTTAACTAAGGAGTAAAGTAAATAAATACATGCTGCAGAAATGAGCAGATAAATTACATTCATATTTTGTTCCTGAAAGACCAAATCCTGCAGAAGTTATTCAATCAAGGATGAAGAGGAGACCTGGAGAAGTTAAAGCAGTTGTACAATACTGTTGTTATCTTAGGGAAGTTAGCAAGACTGACATTCTTGCCTGTAAAATAGTAAGTAAACAATCCTTTGACAGAGATGGTTTGTTGTCAGGGGGAAACGTACAATGGAGCCATTGAAATATATAGTTTTTCCGGAAAAAAAGTAATCTTTTTAAATCAGGAGATAAGCACAGTCTCACAAACTATAGGACTGTATTTTTTCCTTCTGAATTTTCAAAAGGGCTGAAGAAATATTGTTTGCTGAAATGTTTGTCATGTAATAGGGAATATATTTCAGTAACATTATCAGTCAGTCTGGTTTTTGAAGTAATTGTAGAAAAGAATAACTGAAGGCATATTACAGAATTAGATAACAAAAATTATACTGTTGGAGTCTTTATTGACATAAGCGGACTATGCAGGGCATGTCAAAATGTGTTGTCCCATAAGGCTCTGTATCGGGGCCTCTGTTTTTATTGTATACATTAATGATCTGTTTGAGGTGTCAAAATAACTATGATTCACTCTTTTTGCAGATAACACTTTTTTTTTTGGTTCTTGGAAATATCTAAAGCCATGAATTAATACTATTGAAAAATAATGGTTTAACTAAAACCCAAGTTTGTTGTTTACAAATAAAATGTACTGTATTAATATTGAAAGACTTTATGAATGATGATCATTGATGCAACACATTCCTTACATAACAAAGTCTTGAGCAAAGTGAGATATTTGTTGAATTATAAGGCGAGGCCTAGAACTCTGGGGTAATTCCTCCAATACTAATGTAATACCTTTTATTTATATTACAAACAAGAGTGTTAAGAATATTATACAGGACTGCTCCAAAAAAGCACACGTCCGAACTATTTCTGAAGTCAGGACTATTGAAATTGAAAGACTTAATTATTTTACAAACCTTATTAATTATGCACAAAGACAAACATTGTTACTGTGTTGTCTGCAAAATCCTTCTGTGAGTGGTGAGAGTAGCAGAGGGACGTTTGGTGTTAAGCTGCTTTTTCTGCTGTTGTTTTCACCAAATTTCAGCTTTTTCAGGCCAAATGCTCTAGGAGTTTGTAAAAGTACAACTTTATAAAAATAACCTTATGAGTTATGATTAGCAAATTTGGATCCAATATAAATCAAAGATATGGTTGGGCGGACAGCGTTGTTGTTGTTGTTGTTGTTATTTTTGTTGTTTTACATCACCTGCCCTGATCTATCTCTGCGCCAAATTTCATGATTCTACGATCAACATTGGTTTGCGTTTTCCTATCTTGTAATGCAGTTATGTTATACATTTTGGAAATTGAAATGTAGAGAAGCAACATTTTCAGTCGTGGGCAAATTATTATGGCCTTGGCACTTAGGCTTGATTAGACAGGACAGCTTCGCATGAAATGGGGATGAGAGAGAAGGGAGGACATGCAGTAAATTGTCAGAGCCAGGATTCAAACTCAAAACTCTGCGCCCGCCGTTTACAACAATAATGTTTGATTTGACCTCTGACTACGTGGTATTCACAGGACATGCTTGAGTTGACGAGTGCGTTCGTGGGTGTTTGGAAGCGGCTTTACAAAACTAACAGGCCTCGCCTCAGCTTGGTGCTCGATAATAATAATGATGTTTGACTTTAATAATAGGAATTCAAAAATACACTGGTGGAGCAAGTGTTTCCTTTTCTTGTATTTTGCAAAGCACGTTTAAAAGGCATTCTGCAAATCTAAGCTTTTGAAGTGATTTAATGGCTTCAGATGTACAAAATGCCATTTCCTGTATAATACCTAATAATGATTTTAGTTGAAGTATTTCCTGTTATGTAGCTAATGTTTTTCAGACAAATCAAGCGATTTCCGCACAAACAGATATGAAAATGTTTGATCTTTTCTGAGAAGTACGTTTTTATGTCCCCGGAAGAGCTGGAATTGTCATTAAAATGATGACCGACATCATGGATATGGGTAAAAAGTTTGCAGAACAGTTGAATTCAATACATCGTTTTAATTTCATGCTGTATTTGTGAGCTGTTGTCTTCTATTCTTCATCACAAGTTTGTTATGTTTCTGCCTGAAATGCAACTCATCACTTTTACAGTAAACTCTTCTCTTGACGGTTTTTGGAGCGAGCAGATGAAGCCGTTTGGTGCGAGGAGCGTCTTGTTCTCGCGGGCCCGTGGGGGTGTGGACGCACAGGAACACTGCAGCCTGCTCCTGTGACACTTAAGACTTATTACAGTGTCATTAGCCCCTGGTCATTCCCTCTAGGTCCTCTCCGCTCTGCCCTCGCTCTCTGGCCCTTGTGGTTGTTAGGTCAGCGGCTCTGGCCAGGTATTTTCTCTGAGTGGCATGAGATTTAATAGGCTAACTAGTCCAGAATAATTGCCACGCCCTCTGATTTCCCTTAGTATGCTCAAGCGAAATGCACATGCATGTTTGGCTAAATGTGCAACTTGTTTTGTATGTTAGAGCTGCATTGATTATGGAAGTATTATTCATGTTGATATGTTTCTAATTCTCATTGACAACTTTCATACAGGCAGAGAATGAATGGTAAAGAATTCGGTTACTATTTGATTAGGTTCGATGCACATTCAGAGAACATTCAAATAGTGTTTCTGTACAGTTCGGTTTGTTTTTTTGTTTGGGATTAGGGGAGCAGAAACATTTTTGACAACCAAGAAATATTGTTGCACAACTTGCCAAAAACCAACCAAAAGCAACTTGTTATTTGAGTCTTTACAGTCCCTGTGTTAGTTGTTCTATCATGTCATATGTAATAAGATGAGGCGCTCCATCTTATTTTAAAGCATTTAATTGCATACAATTCACTTTTTAACTGTGACTATGTCAGAGCCTATAACAAACATCAGGTGGACTGGCTTTTTGATGGTGGTTTGGCAAAATACTCAATAAATCATTTTCTAAACGTAATATTTAAGCCCTTTTTTGCCAGTTAGTTCTCTATAAAGCGGTTGTTTTTGGCATAGACATTTCTTCCGTGTGCAGTAGGAGACAGGTTTGAGTTGCTGAAAGTGAAGCCAGTGTTTCTGATTGTTTGTTTTGGCGGGAGCTGAAAAGCATGTAAGCGACATCTGGACACGCCTGCCATACTGTGTCCGACTGTTTCGTTTGCTCTGTTCTGACCGGCCGCTGTCAGGTCGTTGCGGCGCAGCACTCCACGTCTCCTCCGATGTCTCATGATCTCACACGCAAGAGCTGTGAAATCAAACATGGCAGCTACACCGATAACAGCCTGACGGGATGGAAGAGGAGACGCGTTCCACACTCTCAAGGTGTTGTGCGGAAGTGTCGGTTGACAGGATTGTTCAGATATTTGTCTTTCGGGGGTTCTCTTCTCCAAGCAGAGCGGCACACTTGTTTTCACTGGAATTTGATCTTTTTTTTACTCTCCGAGATCCTCATTTAGATTTGATCAACGTGACAAAAATAGAAGCTGAGGAATAAAGAATGGTAATGCTAATATGGACAAGACGGCAAAAACGGATATTAACGCTGACTTGATCTTGTGATTGACGGCAGAAAAAGCCGATGGGAAACATTTAATTGCGGGGGGAAATATGAGAAGAACACGGATGAGAATGATCTACCGTATTTCCGTATTAAGTCGCACCAGCCCAAAAATGCATAACAGAGAAGAAAAAAAGTGTCATTGGAGTATGAAATGCGGTTGCAAGTGTGAAAATAACAAATAATATCACATAAGTCGCTCCGGAGTATAAGTATAAAAGTATAAATAGAAGTATAAGTTGCATCCCGGCCAAAACTATGAAAAAAGGTGCGACTTATAGTCTGAAAAATACGGTAGTTACTTCCCTGTGTTTGTGTCCTTCCCCTGTCCATAATTCTGTCTGCCCCCGATGCTCTGATTTATTGACTGCAGCGGTAATGTTTTATGCTATGTTTATATCGTAGCGCGGCGTAGTTGTCGCTGTGTTTTGGTGTCTGTTGAGCAGATCTACTCGTGACCCGCCCAGTTCTACATGGCACCACTGAGCACTACTTGTAATGGAAATACTCTCAGAACCGAGTGTACAGTAGAGTAGAGCAGAGTAGACTAGAGTGGGGACTAATGGAAAAGCTGCATTAGTGCGCTTTTCAAATGTTTAGTTTGATAAATTGAGCCAAACAATACATTCCATCCAGTTATCACAACAAAGATCTATATTACATCCATCCATCCATCCATCCATTTTCTACCGCTTGATACCTTTCGGGGTCACGGGTGACTGGAGCCTATCCCAGTGACTTCGGGCCTTAGGCGGGGTACACCCTGGACAGTGGCCAACTCATCACATATATTCTAATTTCACTCTTAATTGCAGCAAAAGCCTGAGCAGTGTAGTGAAAAGTCCCATTTGTGATTTGGTGTTTGGTGTTCTCCTGCTCCACACAAGCGCAGTTATTCCTGTGATAAAGTGGAAGAAGTTTGTCCTGTTGTGGTTATCAGTTGTTGTGTGTGTTTGTGCCTCGGGGCAGGATTTGTGTTTCCCTGTGCAAAGAGTGGGCAGGAGCCTGGAGACGGGGGTTTGGCTGTGGAGATAACACACTTGAGCTGTCTCTACTCTCACACGCCGCCTCTGATTCACATCCAGCTCCTCTGAAACACTGACTGGAGATATCTGCTATCAGAGATATCAGAACAAAGATTAGAAGACATTGTCTGTGTTTGAGGCAATATAAGTTTGTCTGATATGAGGGAACACGGGCAAGGTTTAAGAAAGGTTCAGCTGTGGGCATCAGTCACTCAGGACATTTTAGGGATTCACCCCTCCAGCTTTTTCACTTTCAATACCAAAACCTCTTTAAAAGTAGTTGAATATGTCATCAAGGCTGTTCCTAAAATGGACAATAATAATAGGCTATTAATGTTATTGATGGCCCATTAAAGTAACTCACTTTTTTATTATTCCCCAGAAAAAAAATAGGTTGCAAATGAGGTATGGCAGATCAATAAACTATCAGATTAAGTGAATGCATTTATGTCCTCGATATGCTTTGGGACCCTGCTACCTGCAAGCGAAACTAAATATAAAAAAACTGTGACTCAATTCAGGAGGTTCGAGCCTCATGAGGTACGGCATGTCTCTCGTCCGTATTAGAATATATAAAAGACATGTATTTGAGCCACTGATTGTGGTAGATCAGTATTGGAAGACCAAGTATCAGCCAGGGCCGAGCTTGATACTGGTATCGGTTTCAGTGCATTTTAATCAGCAATACTAAGAATCATATTTTGAAAATTCATTCTGTCGGACACATAATGCATCGTCTGTCTTTTTACAGGAAAAATACAAGCTGATTAGTAAGAATCTCCAACATATAGGAGATTGCTCATGGGAAGTTTTGGCTCGTTTTGGTCAATGCCAGGGTGACCTCTTTCTGTTTCATTGTCTGCCTCTGAGCAGTCTCTTTCACACTAATTAAGTCTGTATTTATAAAGGTAGAGTTTACATTTTTGTTTTTGAACCCAAGTATGACCTTAGACTACAGTGTCTGTCTCCTTTCATTTATTTCTTTGTAGAAGAATCCATTCTGGAGCGTTCAATTACAAAGAAAAGTGATCATCTTTACTGAGTATACTAGACACAGTGAGGGATACAAACAAAACTGATCATAATGACCTTATTTTGTACAAAGCAGACTAAATAAATCATGTGCCTGTATGTGGGCCAGTGGATAACACATATGCAGAGTCCGGCTCTCGACAATGTGCTGCATGTCATTCCCCACTCTTGTTCCCATTTCACATCATACTATCCTGTCTAATAAAGTCTATTATTATTATTATTATTATTTAAAAATGAAAAAAAAAAGTGAACGCTTAATAAATGGGCTTCTTTGAGCGATTCAAATGGCAGTCTCCCCTGGCATGCTGCTCCAGGCCTGATACAAATATTCTGAAATCACCTGCTGACTTCACACAGGGTCGGTTCAATAGTGGACTCTGTGGGAGCGCCCCCCTGTGGCAGCAGGGAGCTGTTTGTTGTTGGAAAAGATCATTCAGGTTGGGAAAGGGCTATGCTGTGTAAGAAATGACCTTTGTCTAAAATTTAAACAAAATAAAGGCTAAGATTTTTTCCCATATGTTAGGATTATAATGATTAAAAACTTAAGGTAAGAACACAATCTTTTCTGTTTGAATCACCATTTTAACAGTAAATAAAGGGTAATTTATCCAGGCCTAGATTAGAACAATAATGATGCCTTGTCTTCCTTATTTTAAAAGTTCTATTATGGACTTCCCCTGCACTTTTTTTAACTTTTGGACCCTTTTGAACCCCCCTAATGAGTCATCTTAGCAACTTTGATGCTGCCATTACCTTTAGCTTGTTGTAGAAAAAGCTTCAGTTGTCATCTGGACTCAGTTAGAAAAAATAGACGTTTCGACTCTCATCCAAGAGTCATTGTCAATAAAAGAATTTAGGTCGAGAACTCCGATATTTATACTATTCTGTGGTAAGTCCAGCCCATTGGGAGGAGCCTTCCTGAAGAGGAAAGAGTTGTTTGTTTCAACAGAAACTTACCCTCTTGGTATCTACCGAGCCTATTCAACCCTTTAATGGGCTATTAGTCTCCCCTTTGTCTTTGTGAGACCCTGGCTCACCCACCCTGAGTACCTGATAACCATCTAAATGACCTGGTACTGGTCCTCTACCTCTCCAGGGGTTCAGTATACCATTGTAGACTACAGGAAGATTGAACCTTAGACCTCTGTTTCTGTTTAAAGAAGGTCTTTCTTTTTTAACAAAAATAGCTTCCTTAACTCCTCTTTCAAACCATCTTTTCTCCTGCTTAAAACCTTCACCTCACCGTCTTCAAACGAGTGATTAGAGGCTTCAAGATGGAGATGCACGGCGCTCTGAGGTCCTGAACTTGTATTTCTTCTGTGCTGATAGAGCCTCTTGTGTAGAGGCTGTTTAGTCTCACCTATGTAACGTTCTTTACAACTTTCTTCACTGCATTGGATAGAATAAACTACATTGCTCTATTTTTGAGTCGGCAACTTGTCCTTAGGATGAACCAGTTTTTGTCTTAAAGTGTTTCCTGGTTTAAAATAAACAGGGACTTCGTGTTGTCTAAAAATTCTCTGCAGTTTTTCCAGAAACATAAGGGATAGAAACACCCTTCCTTCTCTGTTCAGTTTCCCTTTTGTCCTGCCTCTTGGTTCTCTTCACTCTGTTGAGAGCCCAAGCGGGGTAACCACAGGCTGAGAGGGCATTTCGGACGTGTTTTTCCTCTTTCTTCTTGCCCTCTGACGATTGACAAGGACTCTTGGATGAGAGTCGAAAAAGTCTATTTTTTCTAACTGAGTCCAGATGACTACAACTGAAGCTTTTCCTACTATGGAACACGCCTGGACGAATGAGGGATAACACCGACTTTAGCTTGTTGGTAACTGAATCCTATTTTAAAGAATGGAATGCAGTTTCCTTATCCCTGTTTGAACTTCTTCGTCTGTCTTCTTTTTGAGCTGAATTTAAATCTCCAGAAGGTACCACATGGATCTCTCCACACTTGACTACCCTCCATTAGCCGCTAAAGGCTAAACCAAGCACCTGTACAGGGACATCTGTCAGTGCTCCTCAGGGTGTTGGCTAGCTCCTCTGTTAGCCCGTTAGCATGAACTTGAGCTAGCCTCTGCTGTACGGAGCCTCTCCTCGCCGCAAACCTGTGGGTGTCTTTGGGCGGACGTTTGACTGATTCACAGTGGGGGGGTCTTCTCTCCGTTATGGCCCTTCGGTCGCTCTGTGGAGGCTTGTGTTATTAACTGTGATACATCTGCTGCTCCGGGGCATCAGGTGAAGCGGCTGCTGCTGCAGAATAGGACTTGGCTTATATTATACACATCCGTCAATTGCGGGAGTGAATTTTTAGGTTCACTATTTTATTGTTTTGCTTGTTGTCCACTTTTCTCTGTTGTGTCATAAGTTTGCTTGCATTCTTGACACAGTGACAGAGTCAGAACTTGTAAAAATAAATGTTCTTTCTTTTTAGAAACAATGTTTGGCCCGTTGTCTTTATCGGACAGGACAGTTTAGCATGAAATTGGGGTGAGAGCAGGGGGACATTCAGCAAATTTCTGGAGCTGGTAATCTATAGCATCTCACGCTGACACCGGCCGCACAGACTGGCATATTAAACCACTTTGTCAAAAGGCAGCTGAAGAAATTCTTTTGTTGTTATATTATTATGTATTTTATTTTATTTCTCCATGAGATTGGTTATTTTGCTCTTGTGTTTTAATAATTACAACAATTCAAAGTGCAAAGCCTTGAAATCGATGGAAAAATCTATTTTGACCGACTCAAAAATAAAGTCTCCGGACATACTGACCGACGCTAATTTTTCGGCGTGTATCAAATGGCCCATTCACTCCGCGGCGTCAAAGTGTCCAGTTTACATTGAAATGTGGACGCGTGTTTTTGCGGCGTGAATCCTGCGTTTTGAACGTCGAACACCGCTGACTGCGCTGGAGCGCAAAGCACTCGCTCAGTGCGGCTCGCAAAGTGTCGCCCCGGAACGCACAAGCTCAAAGAGGGAGAGGGAAGGAAAGAGAGAAGAGGAGACGGGTAGTTCCAGAGCGTAATCTTACCTGTAAATGCTTTTTTCTTCTTTACAAATCTGTTTGTTGGCGTGAGCCAAAGGAAAGTTTCAAGCCCCTCCCCCGAGCGTTACCATGGAGATCATCTCACTAATAAATGATATAATGCTTAAAAGAACTACAATGAGGGGCCAGTGAACATAATTTTATAATATTTTATCAATTTATGGCCATTTTAAATTAATATGCTGTATTAAAGAGTAGGGAAGTTAATTGTTTAAATTAAAAAATATATATACAATATAAATGTTTCCTTACTTTTTTCTGATAATTGTGAATAATCGTAAAATCGTGATATTTCTCCTTGTGATAATCGTGACTAAAATGAATATTTTGACATCCCTTATAACGAGACAAACAAAATTCACCCAAAAGCTAATAAGACGAGTAAATATGAGGAAGTGTATGTAGCACTTGGCTTCACTGTGACTGAGGTGGAGACGAGGAAAGACCACCGTGTTTACTGTGTCTTTAATGTTGGCAGCGACAGCATGAAGCCAAATAAATTACACAAAGACAAAGAGGATTCTAATAGCCCATTAAAATTCTGAATAGGCTAGCTCGGTAGATAGAAGGGGGGAGTTTCTGTTGAAACAAACAACTCTTTCTACTTCAGGAAGGCTCCGCCCAATGGGCAGGTCTTACCACAGAACAGTATTAATATCGGAGTTCTCGATCTAAATTCTTTTATTGACAATGACTCTTGGATGAGAGTCGAAACGTCTATTTTTTTCTAACGGAGTCCAGATGACTACAACTGAAGCTTTTTCTACTATTGTTTAAGAAGTGTTCATGTGTCCAACGGCCGAGGGAAAGAAACTCTTTTTGTGGCGGGAGGTCCTGGTCCGGATGGACCGTGGCCCCCTGCCTGAGGGGAGTGGCTCAAATAGTCTGTGTCCAGGGTGAGAGAGGATCTGACCTGTTCGTCCCAGAGTGCTGGGGTCCTACAGAGATGGAAGTCTGCAGCCGATCACCTCAGCAGAAGCGCACCATGCGATGTAGTCTCTTCTTCTATGTTTGACTAATCATATATTGTCCTGCATTTGAAGCTTGTATAGTCAGGAAATATATATTTCCACCTACCACCTTTCTCCACCCCCTGCTCTGTACTTACTTTTGATTATTTAAAACAATCAGACTCCGGGCTTTGCAGGATTAAACATTTCATATGGCAATATTTTTCAACAATAAAAACACAGACATGATATTCTCTGCTCGTTACAGTGAAATGTCACTAACTACAATTCTGTTTCTTTTCAAGCCAGTTTGGGTTGATGTTGTCGTTTACAATGAACAACATTTTACATGAAAACTACTTATGTTATAGTACCTGAAAAAACATAATAAATCTCCTTTAAGTTGACAGTAAATATCCCCTTAGGAACTTTCATGCTGCTCGAGACAATGTGGAAAAAGTGACATTTGAAAATTGACATTTTGGGTTAAAACATGACTCAGTAGAATTTGGGGGCACACACACAACAGTGATTGGTTGCAGGTCTGCCCCACAAATCCTCTAATTTCCGAAGTCATGAATGAATCAGCCATCCTCCCTAATTCCGCCCCGCAGCCCCTCCCCTCTGGGCCAATCCCGTCTTGATTCGAGTCCTTCCTGTTCAGCCCTTCTTCTTCCGTCTGGCTGAACAGTGAGGCGCTCGGTTGGGTGAGCAGCCGCGCGCCTTCCAGCCTGTTCCCGCTCCGCGCCCCATCTACTCCACGTTCACGCCGAGGTCGCCTCGTGGGACCGACCCGTCAAATCTGCCCCGCTTCAAACTAATGAGCCCTGACAGGAGGCAACGTGCTACCTGCTGCGAACAAGGGCTGCGCTCCCCTCGACCTGGATGTTCCTGTCACACTCTTTATTCACTTAATGAGTTTTCAGGGACCACCCACACCAACTCCAACAAAACACCTTTAAATCAGCCGGCAAAGGTCACTTCAGCAGCTTTTGTCCTGTCCGCTTATCCGTCAAACAAACTTTAATACCACTAGTTTAACTTTAAGTATGATTTCAAATTGGCCGGTAAGCTTAGACCTGTATCAATTACATGTTTTTAAGCTGCAAATGGAAAATATTTTGATAAACTTCTTTATGCCACTGACACAACACTAAATCCATTATTTAAACACGTATATTAAAAAACATGAGTGAGAGATATGGTTTTTATTAAACCCTATAAATGTTATATAACCCTATAAAAAAAAAAAGAAAAGTTCTCAGAAAGGTTACGCAACAAATACTGAGCCCTATAAAATATTGTTCCAACATATTTACATCTAGTGACAGCCTAGATTATGGCTACATTTATTCAATCTTGGTTTAGAGTTGTATCTGATGATGATAAACTTTGTCCTTTCTGCAATATTATGAACCATCACTTGTACATTTATGCATGTAGCAGTTAAATAAAATATAATGTGGACCAAGTGAGGCATTCCTCTTGCTTTCAAAGTGAGTACTGACAAGCACCGACTTCTACACCCAACCTCAAAACTGTACTGTTGAGCTTCTCCCATCAAGATGAAGTTACACATTTCTAAGGGACCGGACAAAAACGTCTATACGAACATTTGTCTTTACTGATATTGCACTTTTAAATAAGACCTAGTCACATATAGCTAATTTATTTAATCTTTTTAAAATAATTGTCAAAGACAAATTTCTGACTGAAAGTCTTATTTTCTCTATATACTTGTGTTTTTTAGGTTGTGGCCGTGACGACATGCCTGTGTGTGTGCTGCCTCAGAGCAGCCAGATCCCTCCTCATCTGACCAGGACCTCCATCTCTGCCATCTGCACCGGCCCCGACTGGACTAATGCTACTGTAAAGGTACCTTCTGCTGGGCTGGCTTTTTAAAAACTTTTATTTATAAATTAATATTTTGGTCAAAACAGATATACATTCACCTTTACGTTTCCCTTCTTTTTGCTGAATTTTTTTTAATTGTAAAATTGTATTATTATCCACAATATAAGGTGACTCTAAAATTTTATACTGTAACTATTTAAGTTGTCTTCGGACTAAAATTATTGAAATATATATAAATACATAATATTTGCATCATCATCCTTTCTATAATGATAAAATTCATGGCTTCAAGCTTGTTGTGACCTTCAAATGTGCAATGGGTTGACATAAGAAAAGGAGCATGTGGGTGATTTTATAATAAGGCCAGGCTCATATAGCGTGCAGTGTCTACAACCATTCTGTAGCATTAGAAGTACAAGAGGAGCTCACTGTGGTGCCGGTGGAGGTGCCGTGGTGCTCCGGAAATGGGATTTTCGGCTGGACGCAGCAGTCGACCGCAAGCCTTTTCCCTGTATTAATGATTAGTTATCACATGAGGACATGGACTCGTGAGTGTGCGATCAAAGCCTGTGACCACAACAGCACTTTGAGTTCTTTACAATATGGTGGTCGCATTTTATATACCCACAGAGGCAGTGTGTGCGGCTGGGGAAGAATGTTTCAGACATTGGGACTATCAGCACAAGATCAGCACAGGATCTCCACAGGGCTGTGTACTTTCTCCTCTGCTCTTCTCCCTGCACACAAACTTCTGCCCCTCCAGCCACGACTCCGTAAAACTGATTGTTTGCGGACGACACCACCTTCATCGGGCTCATCTCTGACGGGAATGAGTCTGTCTACAGGAGGGAGGTGAACCGGCTGGTGTTCTGGTGCAGCGGTAACAACCTGGAGCTCAACACCCAGAAGACACTGGAGACACTGTCCCCCAGCCTTCCCTCACTATCACATACTCCCCCTTCAACACCGTAGACTCCTTCTGCTTTCTCGCCATCACCATCACCATCACCCATGACCTCAAATGGGAGCCCATCAGCTCCCTCATCAAGAAGACCCAGCAGAGGATGTACTTTCTGTGGCACTTGAGGAAAGCCAAGCTGGTGCAGTTCTACACGGCCATCATTAAGTCCATCCTCACCTCCTCCATCACCGTGTGGTACGCTGGAGCCACAGCCAGGGACAAACAGAGACTACAGCACATTGTGAGCTCTGCTGAGAAGGTGATCGGCTGCAGACTTCCATCTCTGCAGGACCTCTTCTTCTTCTTCTTCTCACCCTGGACATGGACTATTTGAGCCACTCCCCTCAGGCAGGAGGCCACTCCCCTCAGGCAGGAGGCCACTCCCCTCAGGCAGGAGGCCACTCCCCTCAGGCAGGATGCTACGGTCCATCCGGACCAGAACCTCCAGCCACAAGAACAATTTTCTTTCTGTCTGCCGTTGGACTTATGAAGACTTCTTAACACCTGTCACTTTAACTATATTTAATCAAAAAACACTCGTTGCACTTTTCACTTTTGTGTACATACAAAGTCTATTTTATCTTATTAGTAAACTTAAATTGTTTTTCTCTAATGTTTTTCACTTATTAGATATATCTTGCTTTTTAAAATGTTCATTGTTGTATGTTGCACCGAAGCAAGTTCCTAGCCTGTGAATTTTCTGACAATGGCAACAAACCTTTTTTTGCACTGATTTGAGTGAACTAAAGAAGAAAGTGTCAAAATGGAAACATTTACCGTGCTCACCGCTCAGACAAGCCACCTCAGATCACAACTCTTCACAAATAAAATTCTAATGAGTAATGTCTAATGTAATAGTCAGTTGAGCATCAACTGTGTAACAGGGTGTTCCTCATTGTTTTATCCCTATAGAATCACCCATATTCAAAACAATTATTATTAGGATCTTGATGTTTAACTTTATAAACATAATCTTGATGTTTTTGGGGCTATATTCAGATATAAATACACTACTGCTCTGTTATGGGGACCAGATGTGAAATGTGTATTTCTATATACCATACATTTACTGGAGTTGTCTGAACTTTCAATTGAATCAATTGTTACAATGATCAGTTTCCACTGACACCTCACAGATTCTGTTGAAAACCGCTGTTCTGCAACGATACAGCTGTCTACCTCTTTTACTCTTGTGTGGATTAAAAAAAGGAGTATGAATTTCTCTCTTAACTCCAGACTTCCTGTCTGACGGGGCGTCTCACAAAGACCCCATCAACACCGCTCTGTTTCCTGCTCGACTTCGATCAGCTGACATCAAGCTAGACATAAACTACGCTCCACTCATGGCCGCTTTGCTCTTGTTTGCCTCTGCAGGGGAAAGTGGTGCACAAAGATGCTCTGGTGCCACTGGACGATGACGACTTTGTACTAAAGACTGTCATTCAAGGTAATACACCCACGTTTGTTGTGGTGAGCTGTAAACTAGAGTAGATAAACTGAGCATGATTTAACATAAACATACCCATGCGCGTCAGAAAAAATAAGATAGAAATGGAAGGAAACGGAAAATTGCACGAAAAATGTTTCAAGCACATTTTTTATTTTAGCATTATACCGTAAATATGTGTCATAAACCTTTTTCCAGGACCGTCAACAATGCACTGCAGCAAAGCAAATTCAATTAAAGCCCGAAGCTTGACATTAGAGGCAGATAGTCATTTCTGTATTCGTCTTATGCATTTCTTGGGTTTGGCAAACAATTTTTTTGTCCTTCACAAAGTTATAGAAAAAGAAGTTCCAACATGTATTTATTCATATTAGGTTTCTTTTTATTTCAGATGTGGATTCGTCTTCTAACATTACGACGCAGGAGCTGTCCATTAAGATGATCATGATCGGATCACTGGCCAAGGACTTCTCCAGAACTGTCAACCTGGGGGTAAATTCAAATTAAACCTCTGGTGTGAAGAATGCCTTGAGAAGAGGGTGATGACGTCTGCTAATGTCATCCTGAGATCTGCATTGGTCTAAGAAAAATCACTTCTCTAAAGGCCCGTTCACACTGCTGCGTCAAAGCGTCCTTGATTGCTGCACCAACTAGCCATTCATGAGAGCTAGTGCTGTCAATCAATTTAAATATATTAAGCAGATTAATCACGCTTTTGAAATACGATTAAAAAGCACGGTCAATCGCACAGTGGGCTTTCGTTCATGTCTTAATTTAAAGCAAAACCAAGTAACATTTTCACCTTATTGAATGTTTTTTTTAAGTCCCTGTGATGGTCAGATGTATTTTCGGGGCGTTTGAAGTGCCTGCCGTTGCCCCCTGTTGTCTTTGAGCGTAAAACTGGTCTTGCAACATTTGCCGACTTTGACCTGAAGACAACTCTCCTGAGAAACCCTGACTCTTTTTTCTATTTGGCAATGTGAAATGTTTTTATATGTGATTATGCGGCCGTGTTATGATCTTTTAAGTCTATTTTCTGACAATGTCTTTTCACAGCGGAGCCAGAGTTATGTTGTATTTTCAGTAGTATTTTCACACATTTTTAAAAATAATTTTGAATACATTTAAAAGCCCTAAAGTCTATTTCATATTAGATTTGTGTTCACATGTTTCAAGTAAATCTACATGATCAAACAACTGGTTGAGTGGCTTAAAAGGCACTTGCAGATGTAAATGGCTCTTATAGCGACAGATAATGAGGTCGGCCTGGAGTTTTTCCAATGTTCTGTAATAGTTCGGTGAAACATTTTGCTAATTTTATATGTTTTAGTCCTCACACGCAAGTTTTAATTTCCTCACAGAGTGCACAGTGTTCAGGGTGTGCTCTCCACCACTTCGCGCTCGTAATCAGCCTCCTGTGAGTGATCTGTGCTCGTCCCCGTGAGGACTTAAAGATTTTACACGTACATTTAGGTGCGTGATATGAGCACTGCTCCTGAACCAGTGAAAGTATCCTGCGTGTGTTTGGTGAAAACGTATGATTAATTTGTTATGATTAATCGCATGACAGCCCTAATGAGAACCTATTATTTATGTGGGTTTTTTTGGTTCATAATGCTGTATAAAACTTCCCACTCAAACTTAAATATGTATAGCTTTTCAGCAAAAAAATAAATAAAAAGAAAGTCAGCTGCTCCATCAGTCGTTGATGGAAGACTAGCTTTTTTGAGACTTGAATTTGCCTATCTTTGAAAAAAAATTATCTGTAGTGAACCAATATCAAACAATTTATATTTTTAACATGTGGAGGAAAGGATCAGCAGGTGAGGCCCAGTGGCAGTTCTGAGACGACACAAGGTAGTAGGAAGCTCATTATAGAGATGGAGATAAACTATTTTGAATTGGCTCCCATGTTGCTTTGACAAACGTGTCGACACATGGTACACAGCCGCTGCATGTGGTGTTTACGTGCGTGTTTCCAGACTTGGGACAGAGATAATCCACCTGTCAGTGTGACTGTGGTGTTCTAAAGGCAAAAGCGAGATCACAGGTCTGTCACGTCTCTGAACTGATCCTCCCGTCCCTTTGTGCGTCCCGAGTCCAGACGTTTAAGCCGACAGGTCAGACAAAAAGACACTATTCACTTTTAACCCCGGAGTGGCAGGTTTTGCTCAAAGCTTCACAAGATGTGTTCCCAACTTTGTGCCAATTCCACCCACTGATGTCCAAACGGAAATGTGAAGAATATGAAATGCTTACATCAATTTGCCTTTGATTTTAAAAAACTGCTTTTATTTATTTTTATGTTCTACAACACATAACGTTCAGACTGGGTTCGAGCAGATGCCGAACTATTCAAATTTGACTCATAACATTTCTAATATTGTAAATGTAGTCTGTACTTGCATGTACAACTAATAAATGGTTAGTGTTTATGTTTTATAGGCATCTAACTAGCCCAACTATGACCATTCTAGCGACCGTTGACAGGTTTAGCTCGCTGCTGTTTTGTAAAAGTAGTAACAAAGTAAAAAAGTATTTGGGAAAATTACAGCTCAAGTATTTTAGTACTCAAGACTAATTGTAAAAGCAACTGTCTGGATGGAGGGTTGTCAAAAGTATCAAAAATCAGATACTAAACGATGCTGAAACAAGTATCGAAACTAGAAGTATCAATACTAAAAATATCACATAATCAGGATAAAATAGTCCTTTCATGAACAGTTTTCGAACGCTTCTGATCTTTATCAGAACTAATATAAGATCACATGACAACATAAAGAAAGTACAATTGTTTAGTGTGGAAAATTGTGGGGGAAAAAACATTCTTGTTATCATTGTGGTGTCGAAATCGAGTTTTAAATATTAGTATCAGGACAACGCTAGGCAGATTTATCGTTTTAGGTTGATGTCATTAGGACAAAACATCTAATAGTGCTCAGATACTGGTATTTTAAAAATATGTACTGCAAAAAAAGCATATCTGAAGCAGTGATCCAAGAAACCTAACTGTCAGATCAAATGGTTCCTTGATTTAAAGCGCATTATCAATGTGACCATTTATCTTCTGATTAAAGGGCAATTGCCTATATCTCTTGAGCCACAATTGACCTGAAAATGTCTCAATTTTATGCCTTTTCCAAATCCATCTCTATATCTATTATTGCCTTCTGTTAGATACTGTAGTAAGTCGACTTGCTGAACAAAACAAAAAAGAAACACTCCACACTGCAGCCCATCTGTTACCACATCTTCCTTCCCCAGGATGCATCTGGCTCTGTCCTGACTCGGTCCTCCCTCAAAATGAGAGGCTTATATTTATCTCTGTGTGCTCCGTTTAATCCTCGCTTCTTCTTGGTCTTTATCTTGTGTTTTGTGCAGGATGTGGTGGTGGCCTCTGGCTTCACTGTGTCCAAGTCTTCTTCAGTCAAAGAGAAGCATCATCCGTGCAATCTGCTGCTGTCGGGGGAGGACGCATGCATCTATGTGAGCGTCTCCAAACGTTACTTCAAACATATAACACAATGTACGATCAGTATGAACAAAAACATGAATGTCTGTCTCCCAGGTGTGTAGTCCTGAAGTCAACTCTGTGGAGACGAGGAAGAAGTCTCCTAAAGCAGCAGAGGTTAGATCACCACTTGTGCAGTAAAACGTGCCACAGTCAACTTAATTATCTGTAAAATGGTCAGCCCAAAGGAGAACAACTGGAACGTTTGTGGTAACGCTCTAGTTTAAGGGCCACAAATGAATCACAAATAAGTGGTAGTTTGTATGTTATTAGTGTTTGTTCATTTAACGGCTAAATCATCGTTAAAAACAGTCATACAGAGTGAAGAATGTTAGGACTGAGGAGGTGCATGATTTCCTGAAAACTAGATGTTAAAACCAGACTTCTGAAATATTTTCCTTAGAGATAGATACGTTTTATTCCCTATGGTGAAATTTAAGGAAAACACTCGCATGGAAACCAGCAGGAGGACGCTTCTTCAGGCCAAGTGTAGGTCAGGTTCGTGGAGATGCAATTACAACAACAACAACAACAACAACAAAAACATGCTTTATTTTCTTCACTTTTTTACTAAATATTTTTATTTTTAAGCATTTAACAAATATCTAATTAACTACTTAGTGGGCCCATTACCACTAGTTCTCCATTAATATGCATTCCCTAAACCTAAGTGTTCCCAAGGCCAGCCTGGGGATCAGGTGTACTGTCTTCATGCCATTAGGCCAGAGTGCTCATCCTCTGCCACTTCACAAGCCCTCCAGTAAATGAAGAATGAAAGTTGGGATGTATTACGTTTCAATTATGTAAAGCCGAGTTTTCTAACCTTTTGAGCCACGGAATGCTTTTTGTTTGAAAAAGATTGTAAATGGAGAATTGAAACTACCAGAATCCATTACTATCCATTACCATTATCAGCCTTTTCAGTAAAAATCAAAGTGCTATATAATGTAATGAATAATGTCCAAGCTACTGGTGATGGTTTTGCTCTTTCTTTGGTACAAGTATGTTCAGGACACTCCAAAATGATAGATATCCAGTTAAATCCATATATGACTGTTCAAGGCGCATTAATATTCTCCTCACACTTGAAAATCAAGGCTATAAGGCAGTTTATAAACATACAAATCTGCAGTGATGACATTACACTTCATCCATCCATCCATCCATCCATCCATTTTCTACCGCTTGTTCCCTTTCGGGGTCGCGGGTGACTGGAGCCTATCCCAGTGACTTCGGGCCTTAGGCGGGGTACACCCTGGACAGTAGCTAACTCGTCGCAGGGCGACATTACACTTCAAATACATATAATTAAGTTAATCTGATAATGTTATAGAGAAACACGCGGTCAGATCATATACTTAGGGATTATTTTAGAACCAAATGTATGTTTTAAGAATCACATACAAAATCTTACAAATACTATACAGTTTTACATAGCCAACTTCAGATACATCAGACGTTCTCTAATTTTTGAGGCTTCAAATCATCCATGGTACTGCTGGTCCTCCGCTAAAAAACTTTTATTTCTCTGAGCTCTGAAACAACATCTCCTGGAATGTCTTTTTTATGAAGTGTAGCAACTGCTTGTTCAGGGACTAAAGGTGGAAATTAGCACTTGAGCTACAACCTGGTACAATGCATCTCTCTTGATAAGGCTAATGTATATTGTGCACTGTCCCTGTCTTATGAAGTAAATAAACAAACATAAAAAGTAACTATTTAATAACGGCTGTATTTGTGTCTCAGGTGAGTAGTCTTCAGCCTGGAGTCAGCTCTGTGGTGGCCACAAAAAGAGCCCCTCTGACCACACAGGTTAGAGACTGTTACCGCTTCTAGGTTTTTAGACAGAATATTTTACTACTTAATTGTGTAGTACTGTTTCGTAGTGGTCTTTATCCTTTACTCTATTTGGCAGGCATCCAGAGACGCCAAGAAACCAAAGTACGTTTACAGCCAGCTCGACAAACTCGAGGTCGGGACAGTCGTCAACGTCTATGGAGTGGTGCTTTTTTTCAAGCAACCCTTTAAGTCCAATGGAAACGGTCAGTTACGGTTCTTCAAATAACTGTACCTAAGCACATTTTAGGTCTCCAAGATATACAATACGGAAGTGTATTTTTAGTTTGGTGATATTTGAATTGGAGCAGAGGATTATACAGGGACTAAATCAATTATAATGGACAATAAATTGAAAAAGGTTATGGTGAGGAGGCTGGAATCTTTTTATAAAATGTTGAAGCCATGGAGTATCACATATTCAAAATGTATTCAACACAGGAACAAAAACAAAGTACATTTTAATATTATGTTTTTTTAATTTGCATTGCTTTTGTACCTTTTAGATTACTGCTCCTCCATAAAGATCTCCGACCAGTCCAACCAGAAGATCGGATGCAATATTTTTCTGCCAAATGTGGAAGAGCATCCTAAAATATTCCAAGTTGGAGATGTTATCCGCATGCATCGAGTCAAGGTAATCTGGTTGACTGTTGTAGTTAAGGAAAATGATTTATTATTTTTGATACAATATAATTGTCAGAGGGGGAAATGTATGCTTTACATGGGAAAAACAGGATTAAAAGAAGATGTTGAAGAGAGTCTCAAAACTTACTGAAGCCACTGACTAATCAATTATTACTATTGTACATTGGCACCTATCAGATAAATAAAGGTTGAAATATGGTGACTGAAGGCTTCTATATAGACTAAGTATATACAAATTAAGTTTATTCATTATTACAATTTAAAAAAAACAACTTTTTTTTTTTTTTTTTTTTAAATGCCACTGTATTTGTTATACAATTGTCTATTTGAATGGTTTTTTTGAGTCTAGATTCAGATGATCAAAATACGACTATTTTTTATAGTCGACCAGCCACCATTATTCAATTAATCATTGCAGCCCTAGCTAAAATTATCTTGTGAATCTAATCTCAAAACTAGGGCTGTAGTTGACCAGTTGTGGCCAATATTGACAAAAACTAATATCTCAATTTTGCTTGTATCATTACAATAATATTCAGACGATATTTTCACAAAGCACCTGGAATGTGTGGAATCTGTCTGTAAATGTTTTAGTTGAGGTTCAAGAATTCTCACAAAACGAGAAGGAATCACAAAAGTGCAGACATTTTACTTTATACCCTTGTTTGTACTATTTACGTAATATATATTTTTTATTTTAGGAAATGTATTTATAGTATATATTGTCTGGTTAAACGCATTATTTACTCCTTTCTAAATCTAAACAAATGAAAAAGTCAACTAATAATCAACTTAGACACCATCGACAAATGAATCGACTGAACGACTAAAGATTTCAAACCTGAAACAGTTGACATAATGATCCCCTGTGTCTTTCTTTCTGTAGGTTTCCCGTTTTAACGACTCCGTGTCTCTGGTCAGCACGCACGGCTTCTCCGCTGTGGCGTTTGACGGGACGGAGGGAGAGCCTGTGGAGCCACGGACCTGCAGCCGGAACTTTCACTTTGACGCAGACGACGAGCGCGCGGTGGAGGAACTGAGAGCCTGGTCCTCCGGTCAGGACCCGCTCCCTGCGCCTGCCTCCATGACCCTGTCCTTGGTGCAGCCCAGAGCATACTTTGACCTCACCTGCCAACTGCTCGCCAAAGCCCCCGTCGACTCTTCCTGCATGCTGCTCAGGGTATTGGATAGTACTTTTTATTTTATTTTATTGTTTCAAATTGTTTTCTTTCCATCCATCCATCCATTTTCTACCGCTTGTTCCCTTTCGGGGTCGCGGGTGACTGGAGCCTATCCCAGTGGCTTCGGGCCTTAGGCGGAGTACACCCTGGAAAGTAGCTAACTCGTCGCAGAGACATTTATCAAAAAAAGACAGTAGAATCACATAAAAAAACATTTATTTTTCACATTGCCAAATATAAAATAAAAAAAACCAGGGTTTCTCAGGAGAGTTCTCTTTGGGTCAATGTCGACAAATGCCGCAAGGCTGGTTTTCTGTCCGGAGACAGCACGGGGCAACAATGGATACTTCCAACCCCCTAAAAAAATACATATTTAACTGTCACAGGAACTTATAAAGACATTCCATAAGTTGAAAATGTAGCTTGGTTCTGCTTTAAAGGACAAATATTATGCATGATTTGAATCGTTATTTTCCTTTAAACATGCTTTTGAGAGCTTTTGCTTTGGCATTTCATGTTTTAGATCTTAGTGTCATGACATTTTCTGAGTCACACGTTTCCTCACATTAGTAATTGTGTTAAAGTCCCATCTACTGGCAGCAGAGTGAATTACAAAAGTTAGATCACAAAGCTAGCTAGCTTCGTATTTCCCCCAAAATGCTAATGCAGACATGCAGTTATAATGAACATGATTTGATGGAAGAAATGCTTAGTCTGGTGATGATTTATTGATTCTGAAAGAGGCACAGAAGATCTCAAATATCTACGCATAATGTCACAAATCTTGGAATTCGGTGTGTTTTCTAAGGTTCAGAGTGTGCAGACTAAATAAGATTCATCAAACAAGCGTGAATGAAGCTAAATACAACTCCAGGTATGTTTTTGATGAGAGAACAATGTTACAACGTGGCTAACAGCTCAAAAAAGTCAATTTAGCATTACATATTTCCTTTAAGGCAGTGAAAGTTTAAAGATTACTCAAAGAACAGATTCTGGTACTTCAAATACAAATAGCTTAGTGAAAGAGACCAAACTTGCTGCAATAATACACTTTAACATACAAACCCATATAGCACAGGTGTCAAACCCGCAGAACATTTCAAATTTATATTAAAAAACTGCCATGTTATTTTGTGCCGCGGCTCCTGAAACTGCTGCGCTATTTGACCGCGTTTTAGCGCCGTTTTAGACCTCGCCGGGTTAAGGTTAGGGTTAAGGTTAGGGTTAGGGTTAGGGTCAGGGTTAAGGTTAGGGTTAAGGTTAGGGTTAGGGTTAGGGTCAGGGTTAGGGTCAGGGTTAAGGTTAGGGTTAAGGTTAGGGTTAAGGTTAGGGTCAGGGTTAAGGTTAGAGTTAAGGTTAGGGTTAAGGTCAGGGTTAGGGTTAAGGTTAGGGTTAGGGTTAAGGTTAGGGTTAAGGTCAGGGTTAGGGTTAAGGTTAGGGTTAAGGTTAGGATTAAGGTCAGGGTTAGGGTTAAGG
This sequence comes from Eucyclogobius newberryi, assembly GCF_026437365.1. NCBI lineage: Eukaryota > Metazoa > Chordata > Actinopteri > Gobiiformes > Gobiidae > Eucyclogobius > Eucyclogobius newberryi. Next base: position 29,337,738 of record NW_027316389.1, read on the forward strand.
TCAGGGTTAAGGTTAGAGTTAAGGGTTAAGGTTAGGGTTAAGGTCAGGGTTAAGGTTAGGGTTAAGGTCAGGGTTAAGGTTAGGGTCAGGGTTAGGGTTAGGGTTAAGGTTAGGGTTAGGGTTAAGGTCAGGGTTAAGGTTAGGGTTAATGTCAGGGTTAGGGTTAAGGTCAGGGTTAGGGTTAGGGTTAATGTCAGGGTTAGGGTTAAGGTCAGGGTTAGGGTTAGGGTTAGCCATGAGGCTATATGGCAGTGCCGCGGTTCCTGAAACTGCTGGGCCATTTGACCGCGCCGCGGCTCTGCAGCCACGGCCTTCAGTATATGAGAACAAACGTTTTGTAATTTTTTTAAAATGATCCAGTAATTGCGTCAAAACAGCGTAGGCTATATAAAGCTATTTATTTCTTATATTTTTAATAGTTTTATGTTTTACGTTATGTTCGGCCTGCGACCCAGCCTGAAGGTCGAAAATCGGCCCGCGGCCCAAATGAGTTTGACACCCCTGCCATATAGCAACTGGTATAACATAATCAGATGAACCAAACAATAATAATATAGTGAGGTTTGGTCAAATTTATTTCACAATGTTTTATTAAAATGTATTTTGTTTTATTTAAACAAATACACATTGATTTCAGTATACATTTTCTCAACATAAACTACGCATGCTTTTCATTGCCATATGCCACAGAAATACTAGACATATTTATTCCTCCATAGTCTTTGCCCCAAACCTCATGCTTTTAGTGACCAAGATCATATTATTGATGGTTAGAAATGATTGACTCTCGATCTCATTTCAAATTTGATTAATTGCACAACTTAGAAGTGACAATTAAAATAGATGGCTTGCTGGCAGCTGGGACAAAAGACTGCTCAGCCCAATTACTGACCCAAAAAAGTGTAAATAACTGATTGAGCATGAAATTAAAACACTTCCTGGTGACATATATTTGGCATCACACCATTTGAGGCTAGTCTGCCCAGGGCCACCAGTGAAAATAATGTTGGATACTTGGAGATTAAACTAGTATTACTTATTTTATGACAACATTCAAATGAACAAGTTTTCAGTTCGATAAATATCAGCAATCTCCTGACAAAACAAGCTTATTAGGACAAAAGCACATACATTAGTATTTGTGATAATTGTCATCAACAATTGTATCAATTGTATTACATTTAATTAATTATTGTAATATTTTCCTAACATTTTTCACAGCATTTCAAACATTAAAACTATATATATATATATAGACTATACTTCTAAAATCTTCACTGAAACAGGAAACATATTGTCACTGTTGCTCTTTATGTTAAATCGTCACTTCTTCACAGTCTTCCCAGGTATTTGAGTTGTTGTTTTTTGTGTTGTAGCAGGAGTTGTGTGTCTGGATCAGAGGCTCTGAGAGGTGCTGTACATCAGAGAGTACCTCAGTGGAGGAGGTGTCCCGCTGGGTACTGTATTTTCAGAGTCAGCGGGACTCGTCTCACGGGGCTGTTTACTGTCAGATCACATCAGCCTCTGCTTCCTGCTGCTTTCATTTACAACTGATATGACTTCAAGGCTTCTTCGAGTCTTAGAATTTCTTGAAAATATTTTTACAAACTAGGAAATAGGGTGAAAAATTGTATGTATGAAATCAAATATAAAAAGAAAATGTTTGAAAGGAGACATTTTATGCTTTTTATCAGGTACTTAGTATTGAACTATAACATAATTAAATCATAATTTTACATTTTGTTCATTGTAAACAGTAATATTTACCTAAAATGACTTCAGGTCCATTGATTTCCTGTTCAAAACTGCAGATTTCACTATAACAAGCAGGAGATTGCCATTTACATGTTTTTATTTTAGAAAAGTAACTACGTAACATTTTGGAACTCTACGTGTCACTTTGAGTCTTAATTTTTCAAATAATCACTACTAGGTACAGAGAAGTGGGCAAGGATAGGGGGTAGGTGAAAACAGGAATTTTCTTAGCAATCAAGCCTCATTTGCAGTACAGTTCAGGATTACACAGACATGCAAGAATCAATCAAACACTTTTGTAACAAGGTTCAGAACTAATTAAAGTTGATGATGTTGCTATTTTGGACCATGACTTTTTTAACTTCTAAATTCACTTTCACTATTATTTGATCAGCTTTAATGAGCGTCTGCTTATGATGTCATAAAGCAGACACTATGTTATCGCTTTTTAGGATTGTAGGATTTTTGACGCGTTTCCACTTCTTAACACTTTCACTGATTTCAACAAGATACACCTCATTACGATCGCTTTCACCATCTTATTGCTGCTGTTGCTTTTGACATTTGTATATCTTGTACTTTTTTCAGTATTTGCTTATATTTTTTCAACTCCTTAACACTTTCACCGATTTCAACAAGTTCAAACCTCTTCAAACAAACCGCTTTACGATCGCTTTCACCGTCTTACTGGGGCTATTGCTTTAGACATTTTTAAAAGTAAATTGCTAATGTTTACGCTAACGCTAATGCTAATGCTAATGCTCCTCGACAGGGAGGAGGGGGTGCAGCCGGGTCACCGAGGCTCTCTTTCCCTTTCTTCCTGCTCAGGTCTGCGTTCAGCACAATCTTGCAATTTGTCAGGACAAACAACTATTTGAGTCGCAAACTACGCAATCATCAACTGTGAATTACTGAGCGTCGTTGGTATGCCGCAAAACGCAGCAGAAAACATGGACGAGCGGGAAGGCTGAATATTTTTCAACAAATATTGAACATTTTCAACAACACATGTAGTACTCTGACGCACTTGAGTTACACACATGACTTTATTCTAAAGAATAAAGTATTTTCAGCTGAAACCATTGCGAATGTCTGCATTCTTGCCCCTGGGGGAGCGGCGCCGGGCCGTGTGGATCCTCGCAGCAAGCTCCATTTTATTAGAGTTCGGGCCGAGCCGATTGCGTCTATGTCCCCATGTGTGACTTTCATCGATGTTCAGGGGGTCAAAAATGAGTATGAACCTGAAGAATAGGAATAATCGGAATAAGAAACCAGGGGAAGAACACTAGACTTGAGCATTCCTTGAAATGAACATTCCATTCCATGGCTTGAGCCTAACAAGAATAAAGTCTTTACTACACACATGTAGTACTTTTACGCAAGAATGCAGACACTCGCAATGGCTTCAGCCATTGCACATTATCCAGTTACATATGTTATACAAATTAATACTATACTTTGGTTCTAGTGATATTAATTCAACCTTTGTATTATGGAAAACCTTTTTATGTAGTGGCATAATCTTCAGCCTGAAGGGCCGTACACACCGCGGCGGCCGAATTGCGCCCGATAAATCTGTCTGCTGGCTCTTAATGTGCACGGATTTGCGGCTGAATCTGGCATAGGTTGTATGTCAGGTGTACTTTCTACCTTGCAGCACACACAGTACCTTGGTTAATTGTTAGCACTATGATTTGCAATGTGAGCGGCTTCAGTGACTCAGCGGAGAACTGCTGATGGAGTCCAATCTGGTCCATATAACAGAAAAATGTCACTCAGAGCAGTCGGTGCAGATCTCGGGTCATTCGGCTCAAACGTCTTTTCTATGGATATGCAAACCAAATCACCCAGAACTCCTCTAAAAACTGAACTAGTGGTAGTTATTTTTTTTACTTATTCACCGCTAAGAATTTATTATCACTTTTCACAACACTCTGAGACCAAAGTGATATTTGGCACGGTAAAGCTAACAACAACTAGCATGCTAACAACACACTTCCTGCTTCATGGAGAATAAAACACTCTATTATTATATGCAAAGAGCACACAATCAACTGATTTTCACCCAAATATATTTTTACAATATATTTGCATTGTGGCAAAACTAATTTCCCTTTACTATACAAAAAAATCAAGTACAGCCCTTTAATACTAATACTAATTTCCTGTATGCTAATCACAAACCCTAAAAACTTACTGCAACAGAGCCAAATTGATGTTTTAAAATGCTGCTGTACTTTAGTACCATGTAATTTGCTGTTGAACTATTTTGACAGTTGAGCAGTTTATGCAAATTAATTTGTGAATTTACATTTGTTTTCATTAGTGTCTCCAACCAATATGGGCGCAGCAGGTGGCGTAAAGGTCACGTCTGGCATGAACAGAGTCTACATCCTGGTCTTATCTCCCAGAGTTCGGATTAACATGATTAACAAACACAGAATTGCATGGTCCAGCGGCATTAAAACAAACTTTGCAGTATTTGTATGTGTATGAATGACTCAGAAGGCTCATGTTTGTCTGGCATGATATATATAAGAATAAAAATGATATTGCAACTGTTGTTTTTGAGATTTGCAATATTATGGTAAATATTGAGTATATTGTCTATAATTAAAACGATTGGTAATGACCTCAGTGGGTATCAAGTGTTATCTCTGCCCTTTTGTCGTTAAATTTATGGTCTATTTGCATTTCGTGTCAGACTTGAACCTCAACCAAGACATTTACAGCCACATTTGAGCACATTCCGGATGCATCGCTAAAATATTGTCTGAATGTTGTCATCAAAACAATGAAAAAAACATATTGAGATCTTCATTTGTGTAAATATTGCCCACTTCTGCAGTTTCAAAGTCCTGCAGAAAGGCAAAAACGACAGTATATGCTATGTTGACACTGATCCTATAATCTACCAAAACATGTAAATATGTCTCTCTTTTTTTCGGTTCCAGCTAATTTACAACCTTGCAAACCTTCATTTCTGAATCCATGGACGTTCCTCTTGCTTATGCCCTGTGTAATTATACTCCATCTCTGTGATAGCGGCGTTCTTGAGTTTTATGGGTGCAGAATGAGAGTGTGGATGGCTCCTGTGCCAGTGCCGCTGATAGCAGATAAATGTGAGCTGTATTTGGCAGAGCAGACTGGTGTACTGCCAGCCTGTTCTTTGGGAGCAGCAGCCGGCTGTTACACAACTAAACAAACAAACACACTTCCAACCAGTACATGTTGTTTAGACCCGCTGCTCTTACGCCATTGTGTAAATGTATGACCAAAACTTTAAAGGAAACATGGATTTTCCCTTGAAGGATTCCTGCATGTTTGAGTAATCTTCCCTCACCCCACTGCTCTGTACTTTGTTCTCTGATTATTATATATTTTTTTCTCAATCGGTGAGACACTTGGGATTCAGCCGTGTCCTGTAGCCATCCTCTCTTTGCTTTTGTCAGTATACGGTCCGGCTGAGTGGCACTTTGTTGCTATGAGTTGTAAAGGTAAAGGTGGATATCAGTTTTTACCCCCCGAGGCAACTACTGTTGTGATTTTGGGTGTTGCAAAAATAAATTGAATTGAATTTAATTATGTTGTTTTAGATCAGTACTGTGATTTCAAATATAAAATGGTGATCCACAAGTGTCATTGACTAAAACTGCATCGCTGACTAAAGCATATCATGTCTTCTTCAAACACCAGTATATATTTGGGAAACATAAGAGGCATTAATCCAGTTTATGTCTCTTATCGTCTCTGTATTAATTGGAGCAAATTACTCTGATCAGTGCTTGTCAAATAGTGGTGAACTTGTAGGTACATGATTTCTCTTTATTTAGTATTATTTTGACCTGGCCTTAATATTTCAATTTTGAACCCACATGTTTTGGTTGAATAAGGTTATAGATTAGGTTCGATTGGCCCTCATTGTAAAAATAGAAAAAATGTACCCATCCTTCAATGCGGGGAGTCCATCTGCAGATCTTGAGCTGGGTTTGATCAGGATTACTTTACCTACCAAACGTCGGGATATGCAAATAAAATGTTTGGGAACCACCTTACAATAATAGTTGCAATTCTGACTGAAACTGGCTAGTGATGTTAGTTATAGTAGAACATTTTACTTATCTCTTTTCTATACAATCTCTTGGAATGTGCAGTTTCCTCTGAAAACGCTGATGCTGCTAATGTCTTATTCAGTCTCATAATCCTGTGCTCCAGGTGTGGGATGGGACCAAGTGTCCTCACACGCTGCTGAAGGTCCTGGTGGAGCCGGGCGTGACAGAAGGCCCCACCGCCTTCTCTCCTGAGCGAGAGAGCGCCATCGCCAACGTCCTGGTCTACGACAACCACGTGGAGGTCGCACGCCAGCTCAAGGTTTGGTTTGAATATGCACTAAAGTCAAATCTAACCGACTGATGCTGCACAGAGGCAAAGAAATGATACATGGACTTACTAAATAATAAAACCAATCAAATCCAACAAAATCAAAGCCATAAAATAGTAAGTAAACTAAAAAGTAAGTTAGTTTGTCCAAACATTTACAATCACTTTGTATATTTAATCTTTATTTTACATATTGGTCCTGACACACCAGTTGAACCATTTAATGCAGCATCAAATCATTACAATAATAACATTAAAACACTAGATTAACATTGAAACGCTGACATTTCTTCTTCCAATGATTCATTTCTCTCTGTTTCAGTGAAGCATTTTCCTCAGACCAATGTATTGCTGTTTTTATAAGCAAAATGTAATCAATGTGTTCTACAAAAACAAAGTATTCATATACATTTTATCTTTTATTGAAAATGACCCTCTCGCTAAAGCTAAAACCCTGTAGTTTTTCTTTTCCAACTCTCCAATGTGACTGGAATTTTTAAATTGATCATTTCTGCACTTTTTTGGGTAAATTGAGTAATTTCACCTTTAAACCTCAACTAATATATTTAAAGTACTTTTTGTTTGATTGACATAATATAGACTGAATATAATAATTGGATACTCATTTTACTTTTGTCAATATGGGCTTGGCACGATATTGAAACTTTGCATCACGGTCACAGGCCAAAATAATTGCGATTAACAATAATATCATGATAACTGAAATTGCTGACGGTCTAAAAATATGATGGATATTAATAATTCTAATTTAAACATTAGGAATAAGTTTAAACAGCTTATAGAATAGTTACAAGTGAAAACAACCACGATCTAGAGGAGAACTTTATGGATAAGAAGTGTTTTTCTGCAGAATCTAGTTTATCGCACCACTCCCACTGATTATTTGTTCTTTCCAGTGAAATCTATCTCAAAGAGTGTCAGCTGTCGATGATCAAACTTGAATTACAGCCTTCAACACGAGCAGCATATTTACTCACTTTACTTACGCACAGTTTGTCATGCACCATCCAATATACAGTACAATATTCACTGTTGGCCAGCTGATTCATGTATTACAAAGGGCTAATGTCTTGGATACCATTTTAGACATTCATTTCTTCCTATCAGTCGATGTCCATTTCAAACGCAGTCAAACAGCCGTCATGTCTAGTGTACAAAAACCCGTATTACTTTCCCCTCTATTGAAGCACAACACATCATCCCCTAATAATGATCCAATTACTTTAAATTGCAGTTTTTTGTCCCGTTTCTCCACGCCGGGGTTAGAGCGAACAGACGCATTGCTCTGATGAGTGCTGAATGCGCCGTGGAGTGAGAGGGACACTGTGATGGAGCAGCGTATCAGTCTTTATTCAGGGGATCAGAAGTAAATTACATTGTGTCAGCGACAAAGCCCCGAGATACGGCCCTCGAACTGATTCCAGACAGAGAGCTGGATGTGTGCGGACAGCTGTGTTTGTCATTTCAAGTCACCACTGGTCTTTAAGGCGATGCTTCAATGTGTCTCGGGAAAGAAGAACTTGGGGCCGTTAAACCAATTTGAGAGTAGTTTGTAAGTTGTAGTTGTTGTATGTAACTTCTTAATCAAAAAATAGACACAAATAAGAGATTTTTTTTAAATTTTGGTTGTTTTTATGACAACAATTTGGCTTAAAGTAGTGACTATTTAAAGTGTCTTGGGTTGGTAGGTGCTCAGCTGTTCAGTGGCTTTAGATCATTGTTGGATTTTTTTTTAATTTGCACATCTACTTTAAAAAATGTGTCTGAAATTGTAACTTTTGTGATTCACCTATTGTTTAGCAAGTGTACCAAGTATAAATAATAAGACTATTGGCGACCAAAGTTTGGGAAAAGGATTTGAGGTCCATAGATCAAAATAGCAACATTTATACTTCAAAGTTAACTAAACCTTATGATGCACACATGCTATAGTAGTGTTGCTAAACCTTTTTTTTTCAATTTTCAATCTTTGTATTCATATTCATAAAAACAATGACTGGCCTTATTCTACATCATAGCCATAGAGTGATGCTCAAATGTAATGTTGCTGTTAATTGTAACAATGACAATAAATTCTTGAATCTTAAGATATTTTTTACTCCAAACAATCCATTCAATGTCAGCCCCTCCTCTCTGACTCTCCCTTTAGCCGCCTCGCCTCTCATAATCAGGATTCCATTGTTTCTTAAATTGCATGTGTTGTGCTCTACAATCTTTTGACTCCAGACCAGAATGCCGGTGCTTCCTTTATGCACGGTCTCTTGAGGTGTTTTCACCCCAGAGGTAATCAGTCTGACTCGGTCGCTGGAGTGGCCCTGGAGGCGGCGGGTGATTTGTCCCTCATTTTTTACAAGGACACCCACCTTGTAATGACGCCAAATGCCTACAATCACATGTTCTGACCTCTGATCTACTCCACCAGCCACACCCACCTTAAATTAAAACAAGGTAACCCATTTATCCTTTTGATAGAATTTGAGCCTCCACTGTGCATAATGGTTCATACTTTCGAGATGACTACTGTTATCATACGTGAGAACATTTTGGTTCAAATGGATGTTTCCTGTGGATTGGAGCTTTCTACCTGTAGAATATGTTTGTCAGGTCTGTACTCAAACTGCAGTAATATAACGTGATGGACTTCTTGGCAATGTGCAGAGATGCATTATCCTGATACTTATAAACAATATTAATTTGCAGAGTTATACACTTAATAACCAGCCGACTATTTCCTTAAGGCTGAACCTGCTGGGCTGAAAAGGTGGCTTATTCACAAGACAGTTACGACATTTAGTATTTTTCATAATCATAGCATAATTTTAGTAAATGTCTAAGGGATATTCATTTATCAGGACATGTATCATATCAAGCTTAAAGTATCATGATACGTAGCTTATCTCAAGACACTCATTGCATCCTGAGGTACTTGGCATTTCATACGTTGGCCAATTGAAAGCTGTGGAATTATTTAGATTTCACAAACGTACAATCTTCTCCTTGTGGTTAAATAAAGCTGTTGTTATGTTTCAGTAGCGAGCCAATGATTCCATTAGCCTTCAAAAGAACACTTTAGTCAATCATGACTTGAAGCTGTCGTGAGTGGGCTCCAGTGGCCAGTCCATTGGAAGTGAAAAGTAAAAAAAAATCCCCTGCGACTCAGAAAGCATGTTTCCCATAGAGCGCATTGTAAATAGTGTCCAGCTGACAGGGACCTACAGCCAAGCCAAATAATGGAGAGCTCATTCTGCTTTCTGATTGGTCACGCAACTTTATAACCAAAACATGAACAACTTCTACATCCTGTAAAATGTGTTTGTGATTTCCTGTCTGAGCTCGCATCAGAGCCAACACTGTCTCTGCTGATGCATTTCTTTTCTCATTAGACTTCATCAGCTGCTTTGCCTCTTTAATGAACATATCCAAACACTCATTATTTAATGTTCAATATTTGGTTCATTTCCCCATCCATTTCTCGCCTTGAAGTCAATTCCCTCCCATTAATCTGGTTAATTATCACTGTTAGAGGCACTCATCTGATTTTCTGCAGCTGTGAGACTTTTGGGATGCTGTTTTTAATCATCATTTTATTTGATCACGACCTCATCCTCCACAAGCCGTGCGTATATTCTGACTCTTCCCGTAAACAGTCTTTATTAACGCACAATTACACTATAGCCCGTGTGCTGGATGTGTGAATGCATGGGGGGGCGACGCAGCCTCAGCGCAGATGGCTCCGCCGCATGTGAGAGCACTTTTTCTCTGGCTGTTTTTGTCAGTGTGTGAAATTTTAGCTGGAGTGGAAATATTAAATTAAAGATTGCGTTAAATTTAGCTTTGGCTGTTTCTGCGTGGTGGAACAGACACTGGCGAGTTGGGACGGAGCTCTGAACGCTGGGTCTTCGCTTGTTCAAAGGGCGTGTTTTTAGGCTATTTTTACAACGGCGGCGCGAAAGGGTCATTAATAATACAATTGCTGTGTAGTCAAGACGAGCGTGAGACATAGGGATGGTACGTATAAAGAGATGTCCAGGGGTCTCCATGGTCCACTTGGGACCGTGTAGACCATCAATTTTAATTACCTCAGTTCATATATGGTTTAGGTAACTTTTCTGCCCAAATTATTAGTATGAAATCAGATTTTGGTAATTTTGAGCTTTCAGTTATTAGATGAAGTGTAAGTCAAGCTCCTCCTTTATATCTCATGATAATCGCATTATAATGCGGTTTGCTCATCAAAAACATACCTGGGGATGGGGCTCTCATGGATGTGAAGGTGCTTAAAAATAGGAACCCGTTAGGTGTTCTTTGGAGATGGCGAGTTAATTCTTTTGTTATAGCCAACCAAGGACAAAGGCAAACATCCAGAGCTTGGTGCACCTTTTAATTAAATAAGCCAAGACTTTTTAACTTCAACCCGTCGGAGAACCCTGTTTTTATTTTTGTTACTTTACATCCTTGACAGACTATAATCTTTATTTTGTAGTTGGGTTTTGTATCATTCATGCATGTTTGAATAAACCTGCACTCTTAATCTCTTTACCCAGAGGCCTGTTCTACAAAGCTCGATTAGAGGGATAGCGCGGTAGCTCTGGTTTAGCCATGCTTTGGTGACGCTGGATCATTTTCTATCAGGCTGGACAGAATTAAACACTAAATTGTGCACATTTGGCTGTGTCTCTCTTACGCGCTGCTTGGCACGGACATCACAGTCGTTCAGTCGGACCGTGGCGCTGTCTGATGTTTCTTGACTTTAGCGCATCGTTAGTTTAAGGATGAATGATATACATATTAACTTTCTCCATAATGAAGTGCCTGTGTTTCCTTCCTGACTTATATTTCATATTTTAATTGCTTGTATATTTTGTGAAGCTCTCTTCTACTTCTTTGTTCTGATTGGTCAGCTTGAGCTAACCCTGCCCCTGCTCTGTGTAAGTCAGGAAGTAAATGTCTCCCCAGAGAATTTACATTGATAGAATTACAAAAACATGAACTTCTAAATACTCGAACTTTTGGCTTTACATACCATTGAATGAAGACACTCATAATTCACTTGTATTTTGCAATATTGTGACCAGTGTATCGAGATATTGAATCTGTGTATATGATAGGGATGCAATGGTACCAAACATTACATGCACTTTTGATGTGTCCATACATTATTGTCAGTGTGTAGTCAGTTAACACATGTTTACTTCTGCAGAGTCAGTTATTGCCTCAGCTGGGTTGTTTGGTATAAAACAACCGTATCTTGTCCACTCTCTGCAGTAATGGCTCCAGCTCAAAGTTAGTTAAGGTCATTGTTAATCAGGGCTGTGGGGCGATCTGTCAATCAAAGCCGCATCACAGCCTCTCTCTGTCTCCTCTCTGCGGACTCCAAAGCCAATTTGATGAAGAGGAGATTGAGCAGGTGAGGTGTGTAGGAGGTCCGGGGAGACATGGAGTGCGTTTAGCTCTTATTTAGAATCTGTTTGTTTTGGACGTTTAGGCTGAGGCAAATATCCCACCTCCTGAAAACACATGCTATAATAATCTCTTTACACGTGTTCGGTGTTATCTTTCACCAATAGTTGTGTAGCGGAGTGAAAGCTTCCCAATGATGACAGAGGCAGACATTTTTTCTGGACCCTACTTTTATTGAACTCTGCACTGTGAACTTCTTTGACCTCTTCTTTGTGATTAGTCAAGATGGCTGATACACACACATTTTCATCCTGTTGCATACATTTCACCTTAACATATCTGGTATTTCAAATTAAAACATTATAGGCACATAAATAATACATTTTACTGTACCGTTATTTTTCATTACTACTATTACTGCTTAGACACATATACAGCAAGTTTAAGCACTTCGTGGTCAGTAAACGATTTACATCAACGTAGTGTTTTTTTGTCATTAGACCACGTTGCGTTCCGAGAGAAAACTAAGAGCAGCAACAGGTTTGAACTGTGCACTACACGACTGAATGAAAGTTCCTTTAAATGGTGTTTTGACGCACTGTTGTAATTATTATGACTAAATCACCCTTTATACAAGAGTCACGTTGTAAATTCACTAATGTTAGCCACTTACCTTAGCTTGTGCAGGTAAATAGTTTTCCATCTGATAGACAAAGCAAAATAATCTCACGCAGTCTTTATGAGAGAAATCAATTTTTTTTTAACTGAGTGAGATGTCACAATTGTATGAGGGCTCATGTGCGCCTTCTGGTTGTACAATTGTGTAATTACAAGTAGAAAACAAGACAAAATGAAAGCAGGCAAACCGTCCTCGCTCGGCTAAGCGCTTAGTGACCCTGAACACACAATGAAACATTTCAAAGCGCATACACGTTTGAGATAACACTGAATTATGAAGATCTTTACTCTGAGAATCACATGCATTTTAGAACATGTTGTTAAGGGCTAAACTAATGTGTTTGCCGTTTTATTTGATATTTAGCATGTAGCATTGTTTTATCTAAACTGTATTATGCAGTATTGTGCCTTTTTCGTTACTGTACAGGTAGAAACTAGCTAAAAACAAGCCTTATATGTTTTCTACAAATCTACCTTTTTTGGCCTGATTTCCCAAGACATACAATTGGTAGTTTCAAAGGAATAGTCCATTTGTTAAATGGTTCAGACCGGTGGTGGTCTCAGACACTGCATTGTATTATAAACCTTTTTCCTGTCCACCTGCCCTTTCCTCTCTCCTCCTCACGTTAAGTGCACATACGCTGCCTCCTCATTGCTCACTGATAAGACCAGAAATCTTAAGACTAAACTCTGAACAATATCGAATCCTGCCCAACACACAGGAGGACAAAGCGATGCGAGCGGCCGTTTGCCTCTGCAATAGCGCGAACCTGCAGTATTTGTGCAGAGGTTGTAAAATATCACTGTAGCGTAGAAGATAATAAACCTCCAGCCATGAATGTCAAATCAAATGATTGTAGCATGCATTTCAAATCCTACTCTTTTTGAAGTGGCAGGTGTAAGTTGGCTTGAAGCTGTTAATGAGGGTCCAAAATGACGTGCAGAAAGTTGTTACAGTTGGTTTGACTTATTTCAAGCATTAGCATCAATGAGATAAAATGGAAACATATTTATATATTAAAAAAAAAAAAAAACAGTGATATACATGTGCCACTGTAACATTAAAGGGCCCATAATGTAAAATCAACTTTTCAGAGCTTCTAACCTTCTTACAGTGCTTTTGGTGCCTCGTACATTTGCCCAAAGTGCTTTTTTGATCGATTCCTGCAGTAGCAGTTTAATACGTGGTCTTTGTCTTTGTCTCAATTAATGCGGTTTTAACTACAACACTCATGAAAAGTTTGAAATCTATTGTTTAAAGACTATTATTCACAGCATGCTGACATTTAATAAGAATAAACACATGAATAAAAGCAACATAATGACATGTGGGTTTTACATTGTATCTCAGGATCCGCCTCGTCAATGCCATTAAATTCTGAACATTTCACCTTTTCTCCCGATCTATTCTGTGCAGAAAGCGTGTTTGTCCTTGATTAGTCAAAGCAAAAAAGATGCTTAATGGTCCCCAAATGTTCCAACAAAGTGTTCACAAAGTGTGTGGGTGGAGAGTTACCCTTAGTCTCTTTTTCATAAACACTTATTTTTTTTGCTGAGGGAGAAAACTGATGACTAAGTGTGACATTTGGTTCCTTCCCTTCCTACTACACTTTTCTTATTCTTTCATCCTCTCTTTGCATCACAATAGAACCGGCTGTATCTAATGACCTTCGCCTCAATGAAACGCCTCAGTCAATTTCACGCACACTCAGCCGACATTTACCAAGGGAGCAGGTAATTGGTTCAATATTTTTCTTCAAATACTCCTATATGGGTGATGTATACAGAGGTGGCAGTTTAAAGAGGAAACCGTCATTCGCTTCGCAAGGATCAATTGAAGGAATGGGAATGATTGTAGCTCATTGTGATGTGCTGTGATACTCAAAGGTGTCGTATGTTGAGCTATACAATATCTGCGTGCTGTGTTTTGAAGATTCACAAACTGCGTGTGCTTGAAATGAAGCGTGATTGGACGGATGGACCAGAATTCATTTCCTGGTTTAGAGTTGGCCTTTCTGTGTGGAAAAGAAGGTACCGGTAGATAAAATTGTGAATGGCGTTTTGCTAAATTTGGGTGTTTTGCTGAAAATAAATAAATAAATAACTGATTCAAAAACTACCGGTAATGTTAAAATAAACGTGTTGCAAATAAGATAAATAAGAGTTTTAGCAGATATTTCTCCACTTTTGTGATTCATTTTACAGACATTTTACATCTGTCACATAATTAAACCGGGTTAGGCGGTTAGCGCTCTTGCCTCCCAAGAAGGAGATCATGGGTTTGATTCCCGGACCAGACCAACATCACATGATCTCTCTGGGTGGAGTCTGCATGTTCTCCCCGTGTTACCGTGGGTTCTCTCCGGGTTCTCCGGCTTCCTCCCACCGTCCAAAGACATGCATGTGTTAGGCAAAAATTGGTGACTCTAAATTGGCCCTAGTGAATGAATGAGAGAGTGAACTGTCTGTAATGTCTGTGTCTCTGTGTCAGCCCTGCGACGAGTTGGCCACTGTCCAGGGTGTACCCCCCCTAAGGCCCGAAGTCACTGGGATAGGCTCCAGTCACCCGCAACCCCAAAAGGGAACAAGCGGTAGAAAATGGATGGATGGATGGACATAATTAAACCTCAACTAATTAATTTGAACATATTTCTGTTGGATAAATGTAGTATTGTCTGACTTCTCAGGATTCTTTATTGTAAATATAGCCCAGCGCTAGGAGAAGGGGGCATTCTCCCTGGGTTTCAGACTAAAGCATCATGGAAATACAATAATACCTGAAAGATTAGACCAAGATTGGTTTCCATGGCTTGTGCTCACTGTCTGATGCTAAAAAATAAGACAAACCTGCACAAACCCGAGGCATGAGTTCCCCTCATCAACCACCAGGTGAAATGTCTGATGGTCAAAAAACTGCGGCGTTAAGTTTTTGTTTAATGTCTAACTCTAACATTTGTTGCTGTAGCTGTAGTTGACGTGGTTGTTGACCATCACCAAGTGTCTTGGCTACTGATGCCCAAAACACACCACGCACTCAAGGTATTTTCCATCAATAAAAAACATGTAATTGAATAAATACAAGAATGTTTGCCTTAAATGTGCCTATAGTCATTCTCTAACAGCTTTGATATTTCAGTACATCTCAGCAGGACGTTTCCAGAATCACATTTAGAAGCGCCCCCCCAGTCTCCAGGTGTAATGTGTGCAGAGTGAACATGAGATTATGAGGCTGGGGAAAGATAGCGCACACCTGGAGGTTTGAGGCAGCGCGGCAGGAGATGGGTGGGCTTTCTGTGTGGGTTTTTCTGGAGCCGAGCCTCTGGAGTGGCATGAAGAGAAAATGAGGTAAGCGCGGAGTAACCAGGTAAACGTCTGTGGCAGATTTTCAGTGTACAGACGGTACAAAAATCAAACGGGGATGAGGGAGAAGTGAAAGATCGACTTTGACAGTGCAGAGACGTTCGACTGACTGTTTTAAATGACACAATGCAAACGCTGTGCAGGCTTGTCATGGTTTGAAACTCACATTCAAACTTCCCTGAATGAGAAATTGGCACTATTGAAATTGAAACGGTGGTGTCATATTTGGTTATACGTTTTTAGTTTGTGAGTCGGGACTTTTTTGGGTGGAAAAACTGAAATATTGTGTTAGATTTTGGTCGGTTACACATATATTATGATGCTGATATGCAATGCAAGTTTAAAAAAAAGAAGAATCTAATCTCAATCTAATACATAAACGTAAAAATACCATATTACACATATTTACAAATTGTTAAGAATTAAATGGTTAAATATTAAGGTAATATTGAAGACACAATTTTACGCATGATAATCCCATAGCACAAAAAAACACTTAAAGGCGGTATGGACAATTTTTCGGCGATTTGAGAACGCAGACGGAAGTGCGCATGCGCACTCCCCCGTGCGGACTGATACAACACAC
This sequence comes from Eucyclogobius newberryi, assembly GCF_026437365.1. Lineage (NCBI taxonomy): Eukaryota > Metazoa > Chordata > Actinopteri > Gobiiformes > Gobiidae > Eucyclogobius > Eucyclogobius newberryi. The sequence goes on from NW_027316389.1 coordinate 29,353,918, forward strand.
ACGTGCGTTTGTTTATTAGCGCAACGGAGCGCATCGCATCGCTCGTCTCCCGTAGATTTCTGTCCACTTCTGCGTCAGCTCGAACTCTCTTTCTCCGTCTTCATTTTGCCCCGTACACTGAGGGAACTATATTATGATAGATCCATGCGCTTAGGCACGCGGAAACGTGGGGACGAGCCTGACGCGGCTGCAGGTGAGCGGTAGGTGCGTTTTATGATTGATACGTGGCAGGACAAATGATTTATCCACGCCATGAGGAAATATGATAAAAAAAAAATGCTGAAAAAAATCGTCCATACCACCTTTAAAAGCTGTATTTCCCAATTTTTCATACCACATAAGGAGAAAGCATGCGTTTAGATTAGGGCTGTGTTCAAAATATCGATACGGCGATATATCGTCACGGGCCCCGATACGGAGTCGCCGTATCGATACTTTTCAATAACAATAATAATAATTGTCCGGGTGGCCGTTTAGAAGCTCCCTCCTGTAGAGGGCGGTAAACAGCGCGGAACTACTGAGACAGACACACACCGTGCACCAGCCAGTACACAGGCCTGAAGAAGAGCTTTTGGCTCGAAACGTATTCTATTTGATTTCCTTTTTCATCGATTTCATTCCTTTCACCCCTTATTTTATACAAATTCAACGCAGCCCCGGAGCTAACTTAGCCCCGAGACCGCCATTTTAGCCCCGGAGCTAACACAGCCCCGAGGCCACCACAACAGCCGAACCGGAGGCAAAAAAACGGACACAAACCTGACACCAACATCACACACATCTTCCCTACTCTACACTACATAAACCGAACGGTTAAACAATAAAACCGAGCGGTTAAACAATACAACTATCCAACAGGGCCCCGTTGGATAGTTGATAGCGTTAACCGATTCAGTGGGGGGGGCACTTCATTTCTTATTTCCATTTGATTTAATTGTACTCTCTCTGGTCTTTTTAGGCCCGAGCCCCAGCAGGGCGGAGGCAGCGTTTGTGAATGGGCTACGCCCATTCACAAATTGTTGACAACAGCAGCGCGAAGCGCTGCATTCCTCCAAAAACCCTCCTGGCATCGTCCCGTACGCGAGAATCCATGCCGCAGGCATGGGCCATGCTTGTTTCTGCTCAAATCAATGGAAGTCTATGGGGAGTGGGCGGGGCATCCCGACGAAATAGGGAGTGACGAGCGCGTAAGCGCGCGTAATGATGATTCCACCCCATGGCGGCATGGGGAAGGCTTAGAGCTTTCAAACGATGTACAATTTGTTGTTATAGAAAAAACGGCTATATTGTTTTTGCTAAAAATATTATTATTTTTATTAGGCCCGAGCGCCACAAGCTGGCGAGAGGCCTATTAATCTCGTAAGGCCGTGCGAAGCACGTAGTGCGCACGAAATCGAGCGCGAAGCGCTCGCCCACTTCCAAACACTCACTAACGCACTCCTTCACTCATGCACGCCCCGTGCATACTAATTAGTAGTAGGAAAATGGAACATTACCGTTGTAAACGGGCGAAGCCCGTGCAAAAGTTCGCACTAAACGAGCACTTTACATTGAGATGACGACCGCGAAGCGGTCGTCATCCCCATATAAAGCACTCATTTGCGCTAAGTAGCTCACGAATACGTTCCCCATCTCTTGCATGTTCCGTGCATATAAGCATGTAATGCAAAAATTGAACATTATTACTGTATAGAGGGCCAAAAACACAAAGTGGGCGGAGCCCACTCAAAATTATCGAAAGTACCCGTCAGTGACCAGGGACCCACACCATGAGGTAGGAAAGCGCGAGCGCTTTCCGAAAATGTATAGTTTATGATATTTGAAAAATGGGAAACATTGTTTTCGCATCGGAATATTATTCTTTCTTTCTTTCTTTCTTCTTCTTCTCGGGACCAACCCCCCTATTTTTCACCCAGTGAACATTGACGAAAAGTCACAAAAATTTGCACACCTCTAAAAATCGTGCCTCTCTACATTCTGGCTATTTCCCTTTTCTAAAATAAAAAAAATTGGCGCGTCAGCGCCACCAAATGTACCAAAAATGCATTGAGAGATGGGAAATGACCCAAAAAAAATCTGATCGTAGAATCATGAAATTTGGCGCAGAGGTAGATGGTGACAAGAGAAGTAAAAAATATTATTACGGCAACGCCGTCCCCCGAACCAAATGTCGGCCATATTGCTTCAAAAATGGCTAAACATGACTTCGGAGTTTTTCCAAACGTCGTACTTTTACGAACTCCTCCCAGGGCGTTGGCCCTAAAAAGCTGAAATTTGGTGAAAATGCTACTGAGGAGTGGGACATCAAAAGTTATCCAAATTACATTGATACCTCTCACGGTCTCTGTGCGGCGAAGCCGCAAACTGTAACTAAAATTTCAGAAATCTCCCATATTTAAAATTTCTGCCGTTTGCGCAGATAAAGTCCGAATTGCGTCAAATTAGAATCAGTTGTTAAACTCTTTGCCCTAAACCTACTTGAAGTGAAATAAATTCATTTGGCGCCACAGCGCCCCCTACAGATTTTATATGGAGGTTAAATGTTTAGTTTTGCGAAATTATATGAAATTTGACACACAACTCAATTTTAGCATCCCCATCAAAAAAGTCAATGAGACCCATGTCATAATTGTTATGGCGTTGCCGTAACGATGACCGAAACCTCCCATGTTATTCCAATGGGGCCAGAACATGTTTACACTTTAGACTTTCACAAACTCCTCCCAGGGCGTCAGCCCTATTAACCTGAAATTTGGTGAGACTCATCTTCAGGACCATCAAAAGTTATCCACATTTTCATTCAAAGAGTCACGGTGTCTGTGCGGCAAAGCCGCACATTTTGCCAAGAATTCAAAATAAAATTGCTTTTTGATGGTAAAACAAAGGGGAGAACATGTGACAGCGTCACAGATTCAGCAGTAGGCGTGATAAAAGGACAATTGGGGCGCGTTAGCGCCCCCTCCTCTTGCGGCGTGGCGGCGGTGTGGCGGCGGCGTGGCGAGGGCCGATCATTGCCGCTTGCGGCTATATTTATTATTATTATTATTTTTCTTGTTCTTCTTCAGCGCTTTGATCTCTAATTTGACCCCCTGAACATGCTCAAAAACTCACCAAACTTTGCCCAAAATTCAGAATCGGCGAAAAATTTTATTTTTTCTGGGCCATTTTTGTTTTCGTTAAAAAATGGCGTGACAGCGCCACCGACAAAAGTCAAAATACATTGCGCCTATGGGAGACGCCCCGAGGTCAACTTTGGCGTAAAGCTACGAAATTCGGGACACGCATTCCTCTCGTGAGGATAAACAAAAAAAATCATTGTGGCCACGCCCCCAAACTTACCCTATGGCCGCCATCTTCCTTTGAAAATGAAAACAAGCTGAGTTAGCCATTTTGTTTACGTCAAACTTTGACGAACTCCTCCTAGGGCGTTTTGCCCACCGACTTCAAAATCGGCGTACGTCCTCTGGACAAGTGGGGCATCTAAAGTTATTCAATTTTTTGAGATACCTTTTACGGTCTGTGTGCGGCGCAGCCGCAAAGTTGGACAACTTATTTTGGAATATTGCAGGTCTAAAAATTGCTCCCATTTGATCAAAACCAGTCCGATTAGGACCAAATTTGAATCAGTTGTTAAACTTTCTAGTTTGGACCAGTTTAGGCTGACAAAATTGAAATGGTAGTGATAGCGCCCCCTACAGAGTGACCTTTAAATTAACATTGAAGGTCAAAAATTAGTTTTACCAAAATTGTCTAAACTTTACCCAAAATTCTATTTTGCCGTCCCGATCACAAAAGCCAATCACAAAAATGCCTAAATTTTTACGCCGTAGTCGTAGCGATGACAGAAACCTCCCATGTTATCCCTATGGGAAAACCACAAAATCTCTCAAATTACCACATTTTTATGTTTTACACTTTAACGAAGTCCTCCTAGTGCGTTTTGCCCACCAACCTCAAAATCGGTGTACGTCCTCTAGACAAGTGGTGTATCTAAAGTTATCCAAATTTTAAGGATAACTTTTACGGTCTTTGTGCGACGGAGCCGCAAACGTTTCCCAGAATTCTGACTATTTGGCCTTCAGAGTGGCCTATAAACAATAGAGTTTTTCCAAATGACATGATATTTTGAACGAAATTCTAATTTGCCATCCTGATCATACAAGTATGAGAGCCAAAGTCATATTTTGTACGGCGTAACCGTAGCGTTGACAGAAACATCCCATGTTATCCTTATGGGAAAATCGTAGAATCGCTCAAATCACCACATTTTTACGCTTCACACTTTAACAAACTCCTCCTAGGGCGATTGTCCGATCAAGTTCATATTTGGAGAATATCATCTACACAAGCGGGGCATCAAAACTTACCCATATTTTGATTCTAAGTGCTACGGTCTCTGTGTGGCGGACCCGCAAATATATGTCAGAAATGGGAAAACAGCGAAATCTCTAAAATCACCACATTTTTACGCTTCACACTTTAACGAACTCCTCCTAGGCCGATTGCCCGATCAAGCTCATATTTGGGGAAAATCATCTACACAAACGGGGCATCAAAAGTTATCCATATTTTGATTTTAAGTGGTACGGTCTCTGTGCCGTGGAGCTGCAAATATACTGTCACAAATGGGAAAAACGCCAAATCCTTGAAATGTTCACATTTACGCTTCACACTTTAACAAACTCCTCCGTGGGCAATAGCTCGATCAAGCTTTACTTTGGGAAAAATTATCTACACAAGCGCGGCATCAAAAGTTATCCATATTTTTATTCCAAGTGCTACGGTCTCTGTGCGGCGGCGCAGCAAATTTGACTGACACTTGTGTTCATTTGCACTGGATTGGCCATGTCCAATGTGTCGCCGTCTGTCAAGTTCTTTTTTTATTCAACACACAATAAGGGCGCCATCTTTATCAAGTCGAAAGCGCAGAGTCGGAAGGCCGGCGGCCCGCGAGGGCCGTTGGATGCCGCTTGCGGCTTTAATTATTATTATTTTTCTTGTTCTTCTTCAGCGCTTTGATCTCTAATTTGACCCCCTGAACATGCTCAAAAACTCACCAAACTTTGCCCAAAATTCAGAATCGGCGAAAAATTTTATTTTTTCTGGGCCATTTTTTTTTTCGTTAAAAAATGGCGCGACAGCGCCACCGACAAAAGTCAAAATACATTGCGCCTATGGGAGACGCCCCGAGGTCAACTTTGGCGTAAAGCTACGAAATTCGGGACACGCATTCCTCTCGTGAGGATAAACAAAAAAAATCATTGTGGCCACGCCCCCAAACTTACCCTATGGCCGCCATCTTCCTTTGAAAATGAAAACAAGCTGAGTTAGCCATTTTGTTTACGTCAAACTTTGACGAACTCCTCCTAGGGCGTTTTGCCCACCGACTTCAAAATCGGCGTACGTCCTCTGGACAAGTGGGGCATCTAAAGTTATTCAATTTTTTGAGATACCTTTTACGGTCTGTGTGCGGCGCAGCCGCAAAGTTGGACAACTTATTTTGGAATATTGCAGGTCTAAAAATTGCTCCCATTTGATCAAAACCAGTCCGATTAGGACCAAATTTGAATCAGTTGTTAAACTTTCTAGTTTGGACCAGTTTAGGCTGACAAAATTGAAATGGTAGTGATAGCGCCCCCTACAGAGTGACCTTTAAATTAACATTGAAGGTCAAAAATTAGTTTTACCAAAATTGTCTAAACTTTACCCAAAATTCTATTTTGCCGTCCCGATCACAAAAGCCAATCACAAAAATGCCTAAATTTTTACGCCGTAGTCGTAGCGATGACAGAAACCTCCCATGTTATCCCTATGGGAAAACCACAAAATCTCTCAAATTACCACATTTTTATGTTTTACACTTTAACGAAGTCCTCCTAGTGCGTTTTGCCCACCAACCTCAAAATCGGTGTACGTCCTCTAGACAAGTGGTGTATCTAAAGTTATCCAAATTTTAAGGATAACTTTTACGGTCTTTGTGCGACGGAGCCGCAAACGTTTCCCAGAATTCTGACTATTTGGCCTTCAGAGTGGCCTATAAACAATAGAGTTTTTCCAAATGACATGATATTTTGAACGAAATTCTAATTTGCCATCCTGATCATACAAGTATGAGAGCCAAAGTCATATTTTGTACGGCGTAACCGTAGCGTTGACAGAAACATCCCATGTTATCCTTATGGGAAAATCGTAGAATCGCTCAAATCACCACATTTTTACGCTTCACACTTTAACAAACTCCTCCTAGGGCGATTGTCCGATCAAGTTCATATTTGGAGAATATCATCTACACAAGCGGGGCATCAAAACTTACCCATATTTTGATTCTAAGTGCTACGGTCTCTGTGTGGCGGACCCGCAAATATATGTCAGAAATGGGAAAACAGCGAAATCTCTAAAATCACCACATTTTTACGCTTCACACTTTAACGAACTCCTCCTAGGCCGATTGCCCGATCAAGCTCATATTTGGGGAAAATCATCTACACAAACGGGGCATCAAAAGTTATCCATATTTTGATTTTAAGTGGTACGGTCTCTGTGCCGTGGAGCTGCAAATATACTGTCACAAATGGGAAAAACGCCAAATCCTTGAAATGTTCACATTTACGCTTCACACTTTAACAAACTCCTCCGTGGGCAATAGCTCGATCAAGCTTTACTTTGGGAAAAATTATCTACACAAGCGCGGCATCAAAAGTTATCCATATTTTTATTCCAAGTGCTACGGTCTCTGTGCGGCGGCGCAGCAAATTTGACTGACACTTGTGTTCATTTGCACTGGATTGGCCATGTCCAATGTGTCGCCGTCTGTCAAGTTCTTTTTTTATTCAACACACAATAAGGGCGCCATCTTTATCAAGTCGAAAGCGCAGAGTCGGAAGGCCGGCGGCCCGCGAGGGCCGTTGGATGCCGCTTGCGGCTTTAATTATTATTATTTTTCTTGTTCTTCTTCAGCGCTTTGATCTCTAATTTGACCCCCTGAACATGCTCAAAAACTCACCAAACTTTGCCCAAAATTCAGAATCGGCGAAAAATTTTATTTTTTCTGGGCCATTTTTTTTTTCGTTAAAAAATGGCGCGACAGCGCCACCGACAAAAGTCAAAATACATTGCGCCTATGGGAGACGCCCCGAGGTCAACTTTGGCGTAAAGCTACGAAATTCGGGACACGCATTCCTCTCGTGAGGATAAACAAAAAAAATCATTGTGGCCACGCCCCCAAACTTACCCTATGGCCGCCATCTTCCTTTGAAAATGAAAACAAGCTGAGTTAGCCATTTTGTTTACGTCAAACTTTGACGAACTCCTCCTAGGGCGTTTTGCCCACCGACTTCAAAATCGGCGTACGTCCTCTGGACAAGTGGGGCATCTAAAGTTATTCAATTTTTTGAGATACCTTTTACGGTCTGTGTGCGGCGCAGCCGCAAAGTTGGACAACTTATTTTGGAATATTGCAGGTCTAAAAATTGCTCCCATTTGATCAAAACCAGTCCGATTAGGACCAAATTTGAATCAGTTGTTAAACTTTCTAGTTTGGACCAGTTTAGGCTGACAAAATTGAAATGGTAGTGATAGCGCCCCCTACAGAGTGACCTTTAAATTAACATTGAAGGTCAAAAATTAGTTTTACCAAAATTGTCTAAACTTTACCCAAAATTCTATTTTGCCGTCCCGATCACAAAAGCCAATCACAAAAATGCCTAAATTTTTACGCCGTAGTCGTAGCGATGACAGAAACCTCCCATGTTATCCCTATGGGAAAACCACAAAATCTCTCAAATTACCACATTTTTATGTTTTACACTTTAACGAAGTCCTCCTAGTGCGTTTTGCCCACCAACCTCAAAATCGGTGTACGTCCTCTAGACAAGTGGTGTATCTAAAGTTATCCAAATTTTAAGGATAACTTTTACGGTCTTTGTGTGACGGAGCCGCAAACGTTTCCCAGAATTCTGACTATTTGGCCTTCAGAGTGGCCTATAAACAATAGAGTTTTTCCAAATGACATGATATTTTGAACGAAATTCTAATTTGCCATCCTGATCATAAAAGTATGAGAGCCAAAGTCATATTTTGTACGGCGTAACCGTAGCGTTGACAGAAACATCCCATGTTATCCTTATGGGAAAATCGTAGAATCGCTCAAGTCACCACATTTTTACGCTTCACACTTTAACAAACTCCTCCTAGGGCGATTGTCCGATCAAGTTCATATTTGGAGAATATCATCTACACAAGCGGGGCATCAAAACTTACCCATATTTTGATTCTAAGTGCTACGGTCTCTGTGTGGCGGACCCGCAAATATATGTCAGAAATGGGAAAACAGCGAAATCTCTAAAATCACCACATTTTTACGCTTCACACTTTAACGAACTCCTCCTAGGCCGATTGCCCGATCAAGCTCATATTTGGGGAAAATCATCTACACAAACGGGGCATCAAAAGTTATCCATATTTTGATTTTAAGTGGTACGGTCTCTGTGCCGTGGAGCTGCAAATATACTGTCACAAATGGGAAAAACGCCAAATCCTTGAAATGTTCACATTTACTCTTCACACTTTAACAAACTCCTCCGTGGGCAATAGCTCGATCAAGCTTTACTTTGGGAAAAATAATCTACACAAGCGCGGCATCAAAAGTTATCCATATTTTTATTCCAAGTGCTACGGTCTCTGTGCGGCGGCGCAGCAAATTTGACTGACACTTGTGTTCATTTGCACTGGATTGGCCATGTCCAATGTGTCGCCGTCTGTCAAGTTCTTTTTTTATTCAACACACAATAAGGGCGCCATCTTTATCAAGTCAAAAGCGCAGAGTCGGAAGGCCGGCGGCCCGCGAGGGCCGTTGGATGCCGCTTGCGGCTTTAATTTTTCTTGTTCTTCTTCAGCGCTTTGATCTCTAATTTGACCCCCTGAACATGCTCAAAAACTCACCAAACTTTGCCCAAAATTCAGAATCGGCGAAAAATTTTATTTTTTCTGGGCCATTTTTTTTTTCGTTAAAAAATGGCGCGACAGCGCCACCGACAAAAGTCAAAATACATTGCGCCTATGGGAGACGCCCCGAGGTCAACTTTGGCGTAAAGCTACGAAATTCGGGACACGCATTCCTCTCGTGAGGATAAACAAAAAAAATCATTGTGGCCACGCCCCCAAACTTACCCTATGGCCGCCATCTTCCTTTGAAAATGAAAACAAGCTGAGTTAGCCATTTTGTTTACGTCAAACTTTGACGAACTCCTCCTAGGGCGTTTTGCCCACCGACTTCAAAATCGGCGTACGTCCTCTGGACAAGTGGGGCATCTAAAGTTATTCAATTTTTTGAGATACCTTTTACGGTCTGTGTGCGGCGCAGCCGCAAAGTTGGACAACTTATTTTGGAATATTGCAGGTCTAAAAATTGCTCCCATTTGATCAAAACCAGTCCGATTAGGACCAAATTTGAATCAGTTGTTAAACTTTCTAGTTTGGACCAGTTTAGGCTGACAAAATTGAAATGGTAGTGATAGCGCCCCCTACAGAGTGACCTTTAAATTAACATTGAAGGTCAAAAATTAGTTTTACCAAAATTGTCTAAACTTTACCCAAAATTCTATTTTGCCGTCCCGATCACAAAAGCCAATCACAAAAATGCCTAAATTTTTACGCCGTAGTCGTAGCGATGACAGAAACCTCCCATGTTATCCCTATGGGAAAACCACAAAATCTCTCAAATTACCACATTTTTATGTTTTACACTTTAACGAAGTCCTCCTAGTGCGTTTTGCCCACCAACCTCAAAATCGGTGTACGTCCTCTAGACAAGTGGTGTATCTAAAGTTATCCAAATTTTAAGGATAACTTTTACGGTCTTTGTGCGACGGAGCCGCAAACGTTTCCCAGAATTCTGACTATTTGGCCTTCAGAGTGGCCTATAAACAATAGAGTTTTTCCAAATGACATGATATTTTGAACGAAATTCTAATTTGCCATCCTGATCATACAAGTATGAGAGCCAAAGTCATATTTTGTACGGCGTAACCGTAGCGTTGACAGAAACATCCCATGTTATCCTTATGGGAAAATCGTAGAATCGCTCAAATCACCACATTTTTACGCTTCACACTTTAACAAACTCCTCCTAGGGCGATTGTCCGATCAAGTTCATATTTGGAGAATATCATCTACACAAGCGGGGCATCAAAACTTACCCATATTTTGATTCTAAGTGCTACGGTCTCTGTGTGGCGGACCCGCAAATATATGTCAGAAATGGGAAAACAGCGAAATCTCTAAAATCACCACATTTTTACGCTTCACACTTTAACGAACTCCTCCTAGGCCGATTGCCCGATCAAGCTCATATTTGGGGAAAATCATCTACACAAACGGGGCATCAAAAGTTATCCATATTTTGATTTTAAGTGGTACGGTCTCTGTGCCGTGGAGCTGCAAATATACTGTCACAAATGGGAAAAACGCCAAATCCTTGAAATGTTCACATTTACGCTTCACACTTTAACAAACTCCTCCGTGGGCAATAGCTCGATCAAGCTTTACTTTGGGAAAAATTATCTACACAAGCGCGGCATCAAAAGTTATCCATATTTTTATTCCAAGTGCTACGGTCTCTGTGCGGCGGCGCAGCAAATTTGACTGACACTTGTGTTCATTTGCACTGGATTGGCCATGTCCAATGTGTCGCCGTCTGTCAAGTTCTTTTTTTATTCAACACACAATAAGGGCGCCATCTTTATCAAGTCGAAAGCGCAGAGTCGGAAGGCCGGCGGCCCGCGAGGGCCGTTGGATGCCGCTTGCGGCTTTAATTATTATTATTTTTCTTGTTCTTCTTCAGCGCTTTGATCTCTAATTTGACCCCCTGAACATGCTCAAAAACTCACCAAACTTTGCCCAAAATTCAGAATCGGCGAAAAATTTTATTTTTTCTGGGCCATTTTTTTTTTCGTTAAAAAATGGCGCGACAGCGCCACCGACAAAAGTCAAAATACATTGCGCCTATGGGAGACGCCCCGAGGTCAACTTTGGCGTAAAGCTACGAAATTCGGGACACGCATTCCTCTCGTGAGGATAAACAAAAAAAATCATTGTGGCCACGCCCCCAAACTTACCCTATGGCCGCCATCTTCCTTTGAAAATGAAAACAAGCTGAGTTAGCCATTTTGTTTACGTCAAACTTTGACGAACTCCTCCTAGGGCGTTTTGCCCACCGACTTCAAAATCGGCGTACGTCCTCTGGACAAGTGGGGCATCTAAAGTTATTCAATTTTTTGAGATACCTTTTACGGTCTGTGTGCGGCGCAGCCGCAAAGTTGGACAACTTATTTTGGAATATTGCAGGTCTAAAAATTGCTCCCATTTGATCAAAACCAGTCCGATTAGGACCAAATTTGAATCAGTTGTTAAACTTTCTAGTTTGGACCAGTTTAGGCTGACAAAATTGAAATGGTAGTGATAGCGCCCCCTACAGAGTGACCTTTAAATTAACATTGAAGGTCAAAAATTAGTTTTACCAAAATTGTCTAAACTTTACCCAAAATTCTATTTTGCCGTCCCGATCACAAAAGCCAATCACAAAAATGCCTAAATTTTTACGCCGTAGTCGTAGCGATGACAGAAACCTCCCATGTTATCCCTATGGGAAAACCACAAAATCTCTCAAATTACCACATTTTTATGTTTTACACTTTAACGAAGTCCTCCTAGTGCGTTTTGCCCACCAACCTCAAAATCGGTGTACGTCCTCTAGACAAGTGGTGTATCTAAAGTTATCCAAATTTTAAGGATAACTTTTACGGTCTTTGTGCGACGGAGCCGCAAACGTTTCCCAGAATTCTGACTATTTGGCCTTCAGAGTGGCCTATAAACAATAGAGTTTTTCCAAATGACATGATATTTTGAACGAAATTCTAATTTGCCATCCTGATCATAAAAGTATGAGAGCCAAAGTCATATTTTGTACGGCGTAACCGTAGCGTTGACAGAAACATCCCATGTTATCCTTATGGGAAAATCGTAGAATCGCTCAAGTCACCACATTTTTACGCTTCACACTTTAACAAACTCCTCCTAGGGCGATTGTCCGATCAAGTTCATATTTGGAGAATATCATCTACACAAGCGGGGCATCAAAACTTACCCATATTTTGATTCTAAGTGCTACGGTCTCTGTGTGGCGGACCCGCAAATATATGTCAGAAATGGGAAAACAGCGAAATCTCTAAAATCACCACATTTTTACGCTTCACACTTTAACGAACTCCTCCTAGGCCGATTGCCCGATCAAGCTCATATTTGGGGAAAATCATCTACACAAACGGGGCATCAAAAGTTATCCATATTTTGATTTTAAGTGGTACGGTCTCTGTGCCGTGGAGCTGCAAATATACTGTCACAAATGGGAAAAACGCCAAATCCTTGAAATGTTCACATTTACTCTTCACACTTTAACAAACTCCTCCGTGGGCAATAGCTCGATCAAGCTTTACTTTGGGAAAAATAATCTACACAAGCGCGGCATCAAAAGTTATCCATATTTTTATTCCAAGTGCTACGGTCTCTGTGCGGCGGCGCAGCAAATTTGACTGACACTTGTGTTCATTTGCACTGGATTGGCCATGTCCAATGTGTCGCCGTCTGTCAAGTTCTTTTTTTATTCAACACACAATAAGGGCGCCATCTTTATCAAGTCAAAAGCGCAGAGTCGGAAGGCCGGCGGCCCGCGAGGGCCGTTGGATGCCGCTTGCGGCTTTAATTTTTCTTGTTCTTCTTCAGCGCTTTGATCTCTAATTTGCCCCCCTGAACATGCTCAAAAACTCACCAAACTTTACCCAAAATTCAAAATCGGCGAAAAATTTTGTTTTTTCTGGGCCATTTTTTTTTTTCGTTAAAAAATGGCGCGAAAGCGCCACCGACAAAAGTCAAAATACATTGCGCCTATGGGAGACGCCCCGAGGTCAACTTTGTCGTAGAGCTACGAAATTCGGAACACGCATTCCTCTTGTGAGGACAAAAAACAAATATTAGTGTGGCCACGCCCCCAGAATTACCCTATGCCCGCCATCTTCCTTTGAAAATGAAAACACGCTGTGTTAGCCATTTTGTTCACGTCAAACTTTGACGAACTCCTCCTAGGGCGTTTTGCCCACCGACTTCAAAATCGGCGGACGTCCTCTGGACAAGTGGGGCATCTAAAGTTATCCAATTTTTTGAGATACCTTTTACGGTCTGTGTGCGGCGCAGCCGCAAAGTTGGACAACTTATTTTGGGATATTGCAGATCTAAAAATTGTTCCCATTTGATCAAAACAAGTCCGATTAGGACCAAATTTGAATCAGTTGTTCAACTTTCTAGTTTGGACCAGTTTATGATGACAAAATTGAAATGGGCGCGATAGCGCCCCCTACAGAGTGACCTTTAAATTAACATTGAAGGTCAAAAATTAGTTTTACCAAAATTTTCTAAACTTTACCCAAAATTCTATTTTGGCGTCGCGATCAAAAAAGCCAATCAGACAAATGCCTTAATTTTTACGGCGTAGTCGTAGCGATGACATAAACCTCCCATGTTATCCCTATGGGAAAACCGCTAAATCTCTCGAATATCCACATTTTTATGTTTTACACTTTAACGAAGTCCTCCTAGTGCGTTTTGCCCACCGACCTCAAAATCGGTGTACGTCCTCTAGACAAGTGGGGCATCTAAAGTTATCCAAATTTTAAGGATAGCTTTTACGGTCTCTGTGCGACGGAGCCGCAAACGTTTCCCAGAATTCTGACTATTTGGCCTTCAGAGTTGCCTATAAACAATAGAGTTTTTCCAAATGACATGATATTTTGAACAAAATTCTAATTTGCCATCCTGATCACAAAAGTATGAGAGCCAAAGTCATATTTTGTACGGCGTAACCGTAGCGATGACAGAAACATCCCATGTTATCGTTATGGGAAAATCATAGAATTGCTCAAATCACCACATTTTTACGCTTCACACTTTAACGAACTCCTCCTAGGGCGATTGTCCGATCAAGTTCATATTTGGAGAATATCATCTACACAAGCGGGGCATCAAAACATATCCATATTTTGATTCTAAGTGCTACGGTCTCTGTGTGGCGGACCCGCAAAAATATGTCAGAAATGGGAAAACAGCGAAATCTCTGAAATGTTCACATTTACGCTTCACACTTTAATGAACTCCTCTGTGGGCAATAGCTCGATCAAGCTCATATTTGGGGAAAATCATCTACACAAGCGGGGCATCAAAAGTTATCCATATTTTTATTCCAAGTGCTACGGTCTCTGTGCGGCGGCGCAGCAAATTTGACTGACACTTGTGTTCATTTGCACTGGATTGGCCATGTCCAATGTGTCGCCGTCTGTCAAGTTCTTTTTTTATTCAACACACAATAAGGGCGCCATCTTTATCAAGTCGAAAGCGCAGAGTCGGAAGGCCGGCGGCCCGCGAGGGCCGTTGGATGCCGCTTGCGGCTTTAATTAGGCCCGAGCCCCAGCAGGGCGGAGGGCCTATTGCTCCCGCAACGCTGCCGAAGGCAGCGTTGCAACTGTCTTACCAAACATGCGGGCGCAGCCCGAATGTTTGGTGCCCCGTCGCCCCTGGCAAGTACAGTGAACTAGCCCATGCCGAAGGCATGGATCATGCATACTTACTCCTGCTATGACAGAAATAGTCAACAATTAGTGAATGGGCGTAGCCCATTCACTAATTGTTGACAACAGCAGCGCAAAGCGCTGCATTCCTTCAAAAACCCTCCTGGCATCGTCCCGTATGCGAGAATCCATGCCGAAGGCATGGGCCATGCTTGTATCTGCTCAAATCAATGGAAGTCTATGGGGAGTTGGCGGGGCATCCCGACGGAATAGGGAGTGACGAGCGCGTAAGCGCTCGTAATGATGATTCCACCCCATGGCGGCATCGGGAAGGCTTAGAGCTTTCAAACGATCTATAATTTGTTGTTATAGTGGAAACGGCTATATTGTTTTTGCTAAAAATATTATTATTATTTTTATTATTTTTCTTGTTCTTCTTCAGCGCTTTGATCTCTAATTTGACCCCCTGAACATGCTCAAAAACTCACCAAATTTCGCCCAATATTCAGAATCGGCGAAAAATTTTATTTTTTCTGAGCCATTTTTTTTTCTTCTCAAAAAATGGCGCGACAGCGCCACTGACAAAAGTCAAAATACATTGCGCCTATGGGAGACACCCCGAGGTCAACTTTGGCGTAAAGCTACGCAATTCGGGACACGCATTCCTCTCGTGAGGACAAAAAAAAAATATTGTGGCCACGCCCCCAGACTTACCCTATGGCCGCCATCTTCCTTTGAAAATGAAAACACGCTGTGTTAGCCATTTTGTTCACGTCAAACTTTGACGAACTCCTCCTAGGGCGTTTTGCCCACCGACTTCAAAATCGGCGTACGTTCTCTGGACAAGTGGGGCATTTAAAGTTATCCAATTTTTTGAGATACCTTTTACGGTCTGTGTGCGGCGCAGCCACAAAGTTGGACAACTTATTTTGGAATATTGCATGTCTAAAAATTGCTCCCATTTGATCAAAACCAGTCCGATTAGGACCAAATTTGAATCAGTTGTTAAACTTTCAAGTTTGGACCAGTTTAGGATGACAAAATTGAAATGGGTGCGATAGCGCCCCCTACAGAGTTGCCTTTGAGTGAACATTGATGGACAAAAACTGTTTTTACACAAATGTTCCAAACTTTGCCCAAAATTCTATTTTGGGGTCCCGAGCAAAAGGCCAATCAAACTTATGCCTTAATTTTTACGGCGTAGCCGTAGCCATGACGGAAACCTTCCATGTTATCCCTATGGGAAAATCGCAAAATCTCTCAAATATCCACATTTTTATGTTTCACACTTTAACGAACTCCTCCTAGTGCGTTTTGCCCACCAACCTCAAAATTGGTGTACGTCCTCTAGACAAGTGGTGCATCTAAAGTTATCCAAATTTTAAGGATAGCTTTTACGGTCTCTGTGCGACGGAGCCGCAAACGTTTCCCAGAATTCTGACTATTTGGCCTTCAGAGTGGCCTATAAACAATAGAGTTTTTCCAAATGACATGATATTTTGAACAAAATTCTAATTTGCCATCCCGATCATAAAAGTATGAGAGCCAAAGTCATATTTTGTACGGCGTAACCGTAGCGATGACAGAAACATCCCATGTTATCCTTATGGGAAAATTGTAGAATCGCTCAAATCACCACATTTTTACGCTTCACACTTTAACGAACTCCTCTTAGGACGATTGTCCGATCAAGTTCATATTTGGAGAATATCATCTACACAAGCGGGCATCAAAACTTACCCATATTTTGATTTTAAGTGCTACAGTCTCTGTGTGGCGGACCCGCAAATATATGTCAGAAATGGGAAAACAGCGAAATCTCTAAAATGACCACATTTTTACGCTTCACACTTTAACAAACTCCTCCGTGGGCAATAGCTCGATCAAGCTCATATTTGGGGAAAATCATCTACACAAGCGGGGCATCAAAAGTTATCCATATTTTTATTCCAAGTGTCGCGGTCTCTGTGCGCTGGAGCTGCACATTCGACCGACATTTGTGTTCATTTGCACTGGTTAAGCACAGCATTGTACATGTCCAATGTGTCGCTGTCTTAGTTCTTAGACAATGAGGGCGTTAGCGCCATCTCTGTAAAATGCAGAGAGCAGAGTCGGAAGGCCGGCGGCCCGCGAGGGCCGTTGGATGCCGCTTGCGGCTTTAATTCTTTCTTCTTTCTTCTTTCTTCTTCTCGGGACCAACCCCCCTATTTTTCACCCAGTGAACATTGACGAAAAGTCACAAAAATGTTCACATCTCTAAAAATCGTGCCTCTCTACATTCTGGCTATTTCCCTTTTCTAAAATAAAAAAAATTGTCGCGTCAGCGCCCCCAAATGTACCAAAAATGCATTGAGAGATGGGAAATGACCCAAATCACGAATCATGAAATTTGGCGCAGAGGTAGATGGTGACAAGAGAAGTAAAAAATATTATTACGGCAACGCCTTCCGCCCAACCAAATGTCGGCCATATTGCTTCAAAAATGGCTAAACATGACTTCGGAGTTTTTCCAAACGTCGTACTTTTACGAACTCCTCCCAGGGCGAAAAGCTGAAATTTGGTGAAAATGCTACTGAGGAGTGGGACATCAAAAGTTATCCAAATTACATTGATACCTCTCACGGTCTCTGTGCGGCGAAGCCGCAAACTGTAGCTAGAATTTCAGAAATCTCCCATATTTAAAATTTCTGCCATTTGCGCAGATAAAGTCCGAATTGCGTCAAATTAGAATCAGTTGTTAAACTCTTTGCCCTAAACCTACTTGAAGTGAAATAAATTCATTTGGCGCCACAGCGCCCCCTACAGATTTTATATGGAGGTTAAATGTTTAGTTATGTTTAGCGTAATAAAAGGACAATTGGAGCGCGTAAGCGCCCCCTCCTCTTGCGGCGTGGCGGCGGTGTGGCGGCGGCGTGGCGAGGGCCGATCATTGCCGCTTGCGGCTATATTTCTGATTGTTCTTGATCTATTTGTACATAGTTGTATACAAAAATCCAAATTAAAAGGTTAAAAAAAGATATGTTAGTTATTTAACCCTCAGTATAATCTCAAATGCACACAACATATAAGCTATAAAAAGGATAAGAAAAGGGTCTGCTCTAATAAAAGTTCCTCACAATAAATATTGAGTGTTTACGCTTTGGTCACTATTTATTTTTAAAACCACCTCCCAGTTTGTACCTTGGATTTGTACTTTGGCAAGAAGCTACTAACGCATTAAATAAACCCTATTCCAGATATACTTCACTAAAAAGCAAAAATCTAGAATTGATCCTCTCCTTAATCTTCCAAATCACATTCCATTGGCGGCTCCCTTCTCTCTCCCTCTTTTCTCATACAAACTCCATCTCGCTGGTGATATCCCGAGCCGACGTGTGAAGCTCTAATCGCCGCGTTCACAGTGTCACCGCGATCTGCTCACTCCGTCCTACAGCCTCCAACAGCTCCTTCTCATTATTCCCCTTTTAGCGCTCACAGACCAATGCACACTTCCATGCCACTGGATCGCCTTGTTTTTTAGGGGCCAACCACACACTTATTGCTTTGACTCCCACGCAGTTTTCCCGTTTGGCGAGGATAACACGAGGATAACACAAGGCTTTGCACAGGCCGGGGGCTCAAATCTGCTGGAAGAAAAGAAGCGTGAGGGAGAAGAAGAAAAAAAAGACGAGGCATAAATGCGCTACTTTAGAGTCGAGAGCAGCCGAGCGTCGCATGAAACGCGTTCACACCAATTCATTACTAAGCGCTGAGGAGTGGAGCGACCGCCTGTTAAACATCATTTATTTAGATGATAATGCCTCGGACACTTGGAGCTGTTGGAGTCGAGCGTGGGTGTCGCATCAAGTCTGAAGCAGCATAAAAATCACATGACTGAGATTAAAGATGTTTTTTCTCAGCTTTTGAAGATCTCTTGACAAGCGGGGTCGGTTGTTTAATCCTTATCCATTTGCATGTTTTCACAAGGATACTTTTCTTAATTCGTAGTCCGCTTCTTGACAGAATAAAGAGCTAAAACATGGCAAGAATGTAGTTCATGGATTTTATGAATTAATTAATAAAACATGAACTAAGACTTTCTATTAATCACTCATTACAGGAGGTTGTTTCTTAAAGATGATTGAGGCTTAGTAACTACTTATTAAGGGGTTGGGACATTTAATTAAGTATATTCAGTATTTACCATGCCTGACTCATTCTTTATGAAGCCCATTTAAAGTGCAGTTATTATAAAGCGTTGCCAAACATTCTAGAATGCCGAGAGACGGAGGCACATCATGCATATGTTAGTTCATTTGACACAAACTTAGACTGAAGTCGAGAGGATAAAGTCTGGCGGTAATGCAACACTCGGATGCCAACCGCCATAAAACAACAACAACAACAACAACAACAAACTTCAATGTCTAAGGTTAATTTTTTTCACTATAGCATTAAAATGATTTATCTTTTCTTTTTTCTTTTTTAATTTTATGTAAATTGTTCATAGTTATGCTGGCCCTTGTCCTCTATCTGTTGTAGCCCATCTTTCAGTCTAAAATGTGCACTTGGAACAGAATCCACATTTTGAAATTGAATTGCAAATCTAATGGCAAATGCAATGGTTGTCAGAACAGTTGGACATTTCTCTCAAGGAGACACATTATGCTTTCTTTCCCCCGGAATTTAATATTAAACTACAACATAAGTAAATTGCGATTTTATACTTTGTTCAGTGTACAATCCAAGGTTAATCTAAAACTGTTTAATAACAGTTTGTCCATTAACTTCCTGTTCAACACTTTGGAACTGGTCATAGTGACATTTCACCATAACAAGCAGACGATTTACAGATTTGTGTTGCTGTTTTTATTTTTAAACAATGACTTACTGGACATTTCGTAACCCATTGTGTATGATCTTCATCTTTCATTTAATCGCAACTAAGTACAATGATGTGAGTGGGGATAGGGGGTAGGTGAAAAGAAGAATTTTCTGAGCACTCAAGCCCCAGCTGCAGGACGATACAGGTTTACTCATACACGTACTGCCTTCCAAAATATTATGCAAATCATATTTCTCTCAGATTTTCCTAAAAAAGACAATGTTGACAGTCATCATAAATTCCAAGTTGTACAGTACAACTTTGAGTAAGAGATAATGATGAAGAAACACCATTGTTACTCTACATAAAAGCATTCTGCACTATATTAAGCTCATATCCACAAAGTGAAAAAATCCGCTAGTCTGACTTATTTTTTCATCTTACTCCAAAGGCATTGATATATTTATAGCTGTCATTTATGACTTGGCATAGTCTGAAAATTCTGACTTGTTGGTGATCAATAATTCATGTCTGTGACTATAAGCTCGCATTTACCGCGCACTGTGAAGATTACAGGCAGGTTGTGTTGTTCCTCATCTGGGACAGTTCCTCCCTCGCGGCCGCCTGACTCTTCAGCCGCCTAAAGCACCGCCGCACCCTTAATCATTTATTCATTAGCAGCAACAGACACAACACTTGTTTATATCGACTCAAAAAGGGGGGGAAATATGTCAAACCAAGCACCAAGTTTTTAAGCCAATTACTGTTCTAGCTATAAATATAAGCGTGTGGCCAATGCAATTCAAACGTGAACATAAAGTAATAAACAAAGCATATATTTGTGTTCTGCATCGTTACATTTCTAACCCATTATATTGTATCCAAACGACATTTTGGAATGGAAAATGGAGGCTTGAGTGTTGTTTGCATTTGTGGTTTGGTCAGATAAAGTCTATATATTATGGACTCTTTCTGAAAGTATTGGATTGCCACTCTTCAAACAAGTAGGCCAGTTTATAAACCAGTCTTCCCAGTCACACTTTGGTCCCGGTTAGATCCCGGTGTAGACTTGGTTTGCTCCAGATTTAGTTTGGTTTTCCAGTCTACCCAAGGCCATCTATTTTATGACATGATGCAATGATTTTGTGCTAAAACTGTATTTCCCTCTATGTACTTTTAAAGGTCCTCTAATATAATTCAAAATTGACTCCTGTGAGCTTTTAGCCTTGTTAGAATATCATTTTTCATTTCATTTAATCCACACTTGTTTGAGTAACCCTGCATTATTACGCAGTCTACATCTCCAAAACTCAAAATGCTCTGTTCCACTTTGCCATTTGTAAGCCCATATAGAACTGCTTTCCTATACAATACACTAGAATAACCTTAAATTGTCATCTTTTTTGTTATATATATTTTTTTCCTGTTGAGTTTGCCACAGAAAGTCTCCGTGTTTTCAGTTGGACAGAAGAACACTGTCTAAATATACAGGATTTGTTAGTGTGGATGAAACGGGACACAACTCCAGGTATGTTTTCAATGAGAAAACGCTATAACATGGATACAATTAGCATAAAATAGTCCCTTTAAGATTCCAATCAAACTGGGTTCCCTTTTTTCCTGCAGTGTCATCATATTTTATAAAGTTTGGATGAATTCTGCTCATTCTCAGTGTAAAGTTTCAGACCTTTGTACCCTCTTCAGAAGCGGATGATTCAGGTCTGAAGATGTCAAAGGTCCGTCTCTTCAGTCGTGCAAGATTACAGGCCGTCTTTTCCTTCGATTGTTTTATTTCCGGTTGTGGAAGTCTCAAATCTTAGCTAACGGCACGTCTGTCTGTCACATTGCGGTTCCCTGCAGAGAAGATTTCAAGCACAATGAACCTCACTGTCAACGCACACCACATCCGCCTGGCTTTTAAGACCCATTCCCTGCTCCTGCCGCTCCGTAAAAGATGCCAGTGTGAAATGAAAAGCTTCCTGTTCCCAGCGAGGGGACCGGTTTTTTGGCTGCTGTATTGAGGCCTTGCAGTTTTATTTTTATTTTTTTTCCCACTCTCTGACGAAGAGCAAAGCGAGCCCAAAGCAGTCTTTTGAATTTTAAGGAATCCCTTTTACGCTGAGCATTCGAGCAGAGCTAATGCTAAGAGACAGCAGCCGAAGTAGTGCGATGCTTTGGGGCGATGGGCACATGTTGGATGTTTAGTTTTAGATTTCTTCCCCCCCACAGATTAAACGGTCACAGGAGTAGCCACGGGTCGCACTAATCTGAGGCTGATGTTGTACTAAAAGAGGTTCAAAAGGCTTTCTGCTTCAACAGCCAATGACAATGACCCTAACGTGGTTCTTTAGAGAATTTAATTGGTTAAAGCTTGCCCATTCATAATTCATTCTAGTATTTTGGATTCATTCATATTTTTGGCGCAGACATCGTCATTCAGATGGATGAAGGAGAATAAAGATTACTCTAACATTAATCACTCTAAATACAACTTTGTGAGGGTGAACGAGAAGGGAAAACAAGGGAAACAATCCCCCCCAAAAAAGGTGTATTAAAAGTTATTTGCTGTTTTTGCATTTGCTCTCCTTTAAGTAAAAAAAATAATAAAAAAGGATAATTTAACTCATTCTGAATTGGATTAAAGGAAAGGCATATACTTGGTAATATTATACAAGATCAAAGGAAACCAGTGCAAAGTCCTTTTGCACCTGGCATAGTTATACACGGGAGCTTCATGTTTTTCATCTGTTAAGAACTGCTCACTTTGGGACTCATTAGATGTTAAAATTGCCTATAGGTCCAGCTCTCATTGACGTAGCCACGAGCCACTCTGTTCCCAGCCTTTTTATTTTAAAAATGGGTTGTTAGCCAGGAAGCTCCAGGGAGCCATTTTTGTATGATGGCTCTCAGAGCGGATGTTTCCGACGGCCCCTTAACGCCTCCTGTCACACGCTGATGGACATAATGCTTCCATTATTTGTAGTACCGCCAGTCTATTGATAGAATTGGACCATGCTTCGGCATTTGTGTTGACTTCTATGCATGTTTCCATAACAACCAATGGTTGATATGCCTTTATTCAGACTATTCACTGCATGATTTTGGTAGGAAGTTTATCTAATTTGCTTTTAGTACTAGAGTTTAGAGTTGGACCACTCAAGTCATCATTGTTCATCTCTATCTCTATTTTTTTACTGCCTTTTTAAATATTTGGTCTTTCATGTCACACTGCATGACGCCCTTTGGATGAAACAAAGTTTTACATTGATCAGACATTCTTTCACTCTCATTGGTCCACTTCAGGATCACCCATTGTTCCTATTCCTGATTTGCAGAATAGATTTGATCCAACTGTAAGAGAACCATACTGCATGGGGACTGGAAATATAAAAGGGCAACATTTCAAACACTTTTCCTCATCAGAACATTTTCTCCCTGTCCAGTCAGCTCTTGGATAGTCGTGGGATGTGTAACTAACATAAATCATAAAAGAGCACATTTCCATTAGTCCAAGGTTTCTTGTGCTGTAGAGGAGTGTGGGCCCTGGCCGTCTGAAGCTGTGGCCTTGTCTGTGATCAGATGAGTCAGACACTGATACTACCTCAGTGCTGCTGCGGCGTCACGCCTGCCTTATACACACATACACACATATACACACACACACCTACACACACAAACACCTGCTGCTGCTGCGGCGTTACGCCTGCCTTATACACACACACACACACACACCTGCTGCGGCATCATGCCTGCCCTGCACACACACACAAGCACACGTGCCCTGCACACACACACAAGCACACACACTTTCACACGTGCCCTGCACACACACACAAGCACACGTGCCCTGCACACACACACAAGCACACACACTTTCACACGTGCCCTGCACACACACACAAGCACACGTGCCCTGCACACACACACAAGCACACACACTTTCACACGTGCCCTGCACACACACACAAGCACACGTGCCCTGCACACACACACAAGCACACACACTTTCACACGTGCCCTGCACACACACACAAGCACACGTGCCCTGCACACACACACAAGCACACACACTTTCACACGTGCCCTGCACACACACACAAGCACACGTGCCCTGCACACACACACAAGCACACACACACAAGCACGTGCCCTGCACACACACACGAGCACACACACTTTCACACGTGCCCTGCACACACACACAAGCACACACACACAAGCACGTGCCCTGCACACACACACAAGCACACACACACACAAGCACGTGCCCTGCACACACACACACACACACGCACGCACACACACGTACACACGCGCACACACACACCTGCCCTGCACACACACACGTACACACACACACACGTACACACACACACAGACACACATGAATATACACACACGTACAGACACACATGAATATACACACACACACACGTACACACACACAGACACACATGAATATACACACACACATACACACATGAATACACACACACACACATACACAGACACACATGAATACACACACACACACGCATACACAGACACACATTCTAACTACCGACAACTGACACAATCTTCAAGTTCAAGTACTGTTACAATCCCCACTAAACTTAAGTTGTAGTAAACATTTTCACTCTGAAAAAAATAATTTAGAATAATGTATGTACAAAACTATTTCATGGTACATTCACAGCCATTAGAAGCATAAGCAACAGCCCGACATGAACAATCATTCAGAACAGCTTTAGCTTTAATTAAACATTCGGATTCCCCTGGTCCGCACCAGTTCTAAGTCAGCTGCTAGGCGCCAGCCGAGGCACACATGTACACACAGACATGAACTATAGACACACAAAACACACAACACCAAAACAACACAAGAGTCACTATTAGAAGGTTTACAGTGGAACAAGTGGGATTATTATGCAGTCCCCTCCACAGACCATGTGACCCGGGGTGTTCACGGTCTTACGGTTCTGAATCGTGTGAGCGGAGGTGAAGGCGGACCTTTAATGACTTTGAACAGAAGACCGACCGAGAGGTTTTTGCGTATTTAATCACGCCGCCTCATTCCAGGAGCTTGAACTTGTAGACGATGGATTGGTTTCCTGTCAAGTGTTTTATTTTTCATTTGTGTCATAATTCAAGTGGTTTGAGGAGGGGGCGATGTGACCAGGTGGGTTTTAACCGTTTCTTTCCTGGGACCTTGTTGTCGGATCGTAGTGGCTTTTCCCTCCTGACTGTGAGCTTCGCCCTGGCTGCATGCTCTAATCATTTTTTTCCTCCATTACCTCTGCCGTGTATTTTTGTTCTCTTGAGACTTTGCGAGAATCGTGTTTTTGAAAATCTCATCAATCATAAAGTGAAGTGTAACAATCTGCTGCTGAGCGAGGTGGACAAGCTCAGAGCGTTGTTCAGACAGGCATCATCTCTATCTTGTAAATACACTTGTAGTGATATTATGATCACTTGTTTACACAGTTTAAACTCCAGTTTTTTTGGTCTCTTCCGAGTTGCAATAAGGCTGCCCCACATTTATTGTCTGTTTGCTGTAACCCGAGTCAACATTTTTCAAGTGGGTCGGACGGTAGACAAATTCTTATTTTTTTTTACTTTGAAGGCAAAAAAAATATCAAAATGTTGCCATTTTTTGACTCGGAGTGACCACCAGGGGTCAGGCTTCAACAGTCAATGACGGAAAACGTCTCTATCAACCCGATCAGGAGACTAAATCTCAAGATTTTAAGATATTTCAATCGACCTTTTGTACACCGTTATCCTTTATTTTGGTAGCGAAGGCGAGCGGGGGGAACATGCGGGGGACACGGGTGACGCCATGTTTGTTGTGATGACGCTACTGGGCGTTTGTCAATCCCAGAATGCATTGCGTGCTATACCGTGATAGATCGTGACATGTACTATGGACACTTCAGGGGCGCCGACGGAGGCGTAACAACTTGTAAAAGGCAATATAACGACACAAATGCGCGTTCTGTTTTGTAACAGTCGCATGTGGAGGACTGAATCAGGTCATCAGTCCTTTGGGATGAAAGATTGGTTTACCAGCGTGATAAAAATATTCGACACGGCGGATTAGGAAAGACCGGTCGATGTGTCGGCGAAATAATTGAAAAATAAAAGATTTTGACGTTTTTTCAACAAAATGCTGTTTTTTTTTGTCGGCTAGTTTCATACCGGGTTGGTCGGGTTACGGCAAACAGACATATTATTTTGCTCAGCCTAAGATATTACATTTATCTCCATCGCTAAGACAAGGATTTAAAAATAAACGTCAAGTTAAATTCACGTATTTATTGTTTTGTGCCCACCTACGGCAGCCTTGCCGGGACATATTGTTTTCGTAAGTTTACAACAATATTTTTTAGCAATACAACTTGACATGAATCTTTTATCAATCATATCACAACTATGTAAAACGGTCATTTACATACTGTCAAAAGGTGGGAAAAGTGTAAAGAAAGATTACATTTTTCATTTATTGTGTGATTTATCCAAAGCCATTGCACATTAGAAGAGTGGGACAGAAAGAGACCGTCATTTAAAGCAGAACTGATTGTACTTTTTTACTATAATACAATATTTACTCATGGATAAAACTTTGATACTTTGCACTTCACAAATTGCCTGTCTTTGCTCTCTCGTCGTCACTTTGATTTCACCTACATTATAAGAATAACGGCATCATTGAACTGAGGAAAACAGCTGCATTTAAAGCTAAAAAACCATTAGCCGTTTCAGGAACAGCTCCAACTTGCTTTTCCACTTAACAACGTTGTAAAAGTTGTTCAAAATGGCTGGGCGCAGAGGGACAATCGTGAGCTATAAAAGCTGCATTATCAGTTAGCCAACTTCCATCCATCCATCCATCCATCTTCTGCCGCTTTATCCGGGGCCGGGTCGCGGGGGCAGCAGTCTGAGCAGGGACTCCCAGACTTCCTCCTCCCCAGACACTTCCTCTAACTCCTCCGGGGGGATCCCGAGGCGTTCCCAGGCCAGCCGAGAGACATAGTCTCTCCAGCGTGTCCTGGGTCTTCCCCGGGGCCTCTTCCCGGTGGGACGTGCCTGAAACACCTCCCGAGGGAGGCGCCCAGGAGGCATCCGGAACAGATGCCCGAGCCACCTCAGCTGGCTCCTCTCGACGTGGAGGAGCAGCGGCTCTACTCCAAGCTCCCCCCGTATCTCTAAGGGAGCGCCCAGCCACACGGCGGAGGAAACTCATTTCGACCGCTTGTATCCGCGATCTTGTTCTTTCGGTCACTACCCAAAGCTCATGACCATAGGTGAGGGTAGGAACGTAGACCGACCGGTAAATAGAGAGCTTTGCCTTTCGGCTCAGCTCCCTCTTTACCACAACGGTCCGATGCAGCGACTGCATCACTGCAGCCGCTGCACCGATCCGCCTGTCGATCTCACGCTCCATCCTTCCCTCACTCGTGAACAAGACCCCGAGATACTTGAACTCCTCCACTTGGGGCAAGGACACCCCACCCACCTGGAGAGGGCAAGCCACCTTTTTCCGGTCGAGAACCATGGCCTCGGATTTGTAGGTGCTGATTCTCATCCCAGCCGCTTCACACTAGGCTGCAAACCGTCCCAGTGCATGTTGCAGGTCCGGGTTTGATGGAGCCATCAGGACAACATCGTCTGCAAACAGCAGAGATGAGATCCTGTGGTCCCCAAACTGGACACCCTCCGACCCCTGACTGCGCCTAGAAATTCTGTCCATAAAAATTATGAACAGAACCGGTGACAAAGGGCAGCCCTGGCGGAGTCCAACATGCACTGGGAACAGGTCTGACTTACTGCCGGCAATGCGAACACAGCTCCTGCTCCGGTCATACAGGGACCGGACAGCCCTGAGCAAAGGGCCCCGGACCCCGTACTCCTGGAGCACCAACCAAAGGACACCCCGAGGGACACGGTCGAAAGCCTTCTCCAGATCCACAAAGCACATGTGGACTGGTTGGGCAAACTCCCATGAGCCCTCGAGCACCCGATGGAGGGTATAGAGCTGGTCCAGTGTTCCACGACCGGGACGAAAACCACTCTGCTCCTCCTGAATCCGAGGTTCGACTATCGGTCGGATTCTCCTCTCCAGTAACTTGGAATAGACCTTACCCGGGAGGCTGAGGAGTGTGATCCCTCTGTAGTTGGAACACACCCTCCGGCCCCCCTTCTTGAACAGAGGGACCACCACCCCGGTCTGCCAGTCCAGAGGCACGGTCCCCGAACGCCACGCGATGTTGCAGAGACGTGTCAACCAAGACAGTCCTACAACATCCAGATACTTTAGGTACTCAGGGCGGATCTCATCCACCCCCGGAGCCCTGCCACCGAGGAGTTTGCGAACAACCTCAGTGACTTCAGCTTGGGTGATGGATGAGCCAGCCTCCGAGTCCCCGGTCTCTACTTCCTCTTCGGAAGACGTGACTGAGGGATTAAGGAGATCCTCAAAGTATTCCTTCCACCGTCCGATGACATCCCCAGACGAGGTCAGCAGGCCTCCACCCGCACCGTAAACGGTGTTGGTCAGTTGGACACTGCTTCCCCCTCCTGAGGCGACGGACAGAATTTCTTTGGTGCTGACCGATAGTCCTCCTCCATGGCCTCCCCGAACTCCTCCCAGGCCCGGGTTTTTGCCTCTCCGACAGCACGAGCCGCGGCTCGCTTGGCCTGCCGATACCCGTCGATGACCTCCGGAGACCTACAAGCCAGAGTGGCCTGATAGGCCTCCTTCTTCAGTCTGACGGCATCCCTTACTTCCGGTGTCCACCACCGGGTTCGGGGGTTGCCGCCACGACTGGCACCTTGCGACCACAACTCCGAGCAGCCGCATCAACAATGGAGGCGGAGAACATGGTCCATTCGGACTCAATGTCCCCAACCTCCCCCGGGACATGGGAGAAGCTCTCCCGGAGGTGCGAATTGAATACCCTACTGACAGAGGGCTCCACTAGACGTTCCCAACAGACCCTCACAATGCGCTTGTGTCTGCCAAGTCTGTCCGGCTTCCTCCTCCGCCAACGGATCCAACTCACCACCAGGTGGTGATCGGTTGACAACTCTGCCCCTCTCTTCACCCGAGTGTCCAAGACACGCGGCCGGAGGTCAGATGACACGACAACAAAGTCGATCATTGACCTCCGTCCTAGGGTGCCCTGGTGCCATGTGCACTGATGGACACCCTTGTGCTTGAACATGGTGTTCGTTATGGACAATCCGTGGCTAGCACAGAAGTCCAATAACTGAACACCGCTCGGGTTCAGATCGGGGAAGCCGTTCTTCCCGATCACCCCTCTCCAGGTGTCACTGTCATTGCCCACGTGGGCGTTGAAGTCCCCCAGTAGAACAACGGAGTCCCCGGTCGGTGCACTGTCCAGTACCCCTCCCAAGGACTCCAAGAAGGCCGGGTACTCTGCACTGCTGTTCGGCCCGTAGGCTGCCACAACAGTGAGAGACCTGTCCCCCACCCGAAGGCGGAGGGACGCTACCCTCTCGTTCACCGGGGTAAACTCCAACACGTGGCGGCTAAGCTGAGGGGCTATCAGCAAGCCCACACCAGCCCGCCGCCTCTCCCCGCGGGCAACACCAGAGAAGTGGAGCGTCCAGCCCCTCTCGAGGAGATGGGTTCCAGAGCCCAAACTGTGCGTGGAGGTGAGGCCGACTATATCTAGTCGGTATCGCTCAACCTCCCGCACAAGCTCAGGCTCTTCCCCCCCAGGGAGGTGACATTCCATGTCCCCAGAGTTAGTCTCTGTGTCCGGAGATCTGGTCGCCGAGGCCCCTGCCGTCAACTGCCGCCCAGATCTCTCTGCACCGGCCCTTTATGGATCCTCCTGCGGGTGGTGGGCCCACGGGAGGGCGGCCCCACGTCGCTCTTTCGGGCTGTGCCCGGCCGGACCCCGTGGGGTAAGACCCGGCCACCAGGCGCTTGCCATGGAGCACCCATCCCAGGCCTGGCTCCAGGATGGGGCCCCGGTGACGCCGATCCGGGCGACGTAAACTGCCTTGTTCGTGTTGTCATCATAGAGGGCTTCTGAACCGATCTTTGTCTGACCCGTCACCTAGGACCTGTTTGCCTTGGGAGACCCTACCAGGGGCATGAAGCCCCCGACAACATAGCTCCCGGGATCTTTCGGGCACTCAAACCCCTCCACCACGTTAAGGTGTCGGTTCAAGGAGAGGCAGTTAGCCAACTTACTGAGTGAAATGGTTCTGAAAAAGGCAGTTTAGAGCTTTTAGAATTTCAGTTTGCCTTGTACTCCACATAAATATAAGACACATATAGATTTAACATTTCTCACAAGGAATAGCTGACTGTACTTCTCTTGTTTACTTCCCTTATTCTCTGACAACCGTTATAACAGGACAGACATGTGACGTCTCTAGGGTTGCAAATAAAGTCATCTTGAATCATGCATCAAATGTACCTTTAAAGGTCACATTGCACTGGTCCCCATCCTTTACAAAAATGCTCCTGCTCTCCAGATTAGCATGAAAGGACTCCAGAGATTTTTCCTGAGAGCTGTTACTCCCCTCAAACTGCCTGATGCTTTAACTGAGGAATCAACATGTTAAAGGAGAACTAAGGAACATTTGACCTTGTTAAATATGTACTTCCTGCTTTAACCACAGGATATATGTACTTCCTGCACTCAGACCTTAGCTTAGACTGAGACATAAAATCAACCGAGAAGTGCAGTGAAAATGTATCCATCTATCATCTATCTATCTATCTATCTATCTCTTTATCTCTTTATCTATTTATTGTAGTAGTCGACTTGGTTGTTGTTTTTAATAAGTTGACCTGTTGAACAATTATTTCTATTGTATATTGACACTTTAAATCGATTTGAGCCAAATGATGGTTAAAATATAATGACTGAAGCCCTTTAGATAGAGAATATTTATAGTTGAAAATTTGAAATTGTTTATTCTTGTTTGACATTTTGATTTAATAATGCCACTTTCTTTTTCATGGCATGTGTTTCAGAGTCCGTATATTATAGTGCCACAAGTCAATTACGATTATCAAGATATGACAGATTTGTTCTTCAAGTCGCAGTTAATCGTTTAATGGTTGCTGCCCTACTAAATATGAATTACCGGTAGATTATTTGTCGTGCCGAGTCAACCCTGGAAAGAAAACGCTGAAAGTAAAGACACCATAAGCTCTTCTTGCACTATTTCTGTAATGGGATATAGCCGCAGTCATAATGGTATTTTCCCAGTGCTCCCAGTTTCTAGCCTCCAGAGATCAGCTGTTAATCCGCACTCGCTCCAACTCCAACTCCACCAGACCCATAGAAAACAGGATTTAAAGGCAGCATATGAGCCTATGGAGAACGCACTTGACCCATTCTGTCCCTGTAATTATATTAAAAGTGGTATTTGAACTGGATTGCGGGGCGCGGATGGGCTAACGATGGTCACATGGGAGCGTAGTAAAGCTTGAGTAAGTTTTCTGAATTCTTGTGACAGTTGATAAGTGAGTGTTTGTTCGCAATGACAGCTCGGGCACATTTGTGTCAGCTGCAGGCTTGTCATGACGGAGAGGGAAGAGAGAGAGGGGGAAAAAACACAGAAAAACAAAGAAAAGGCTGTGAGCTGAGGGTGAGGAGACAGGACATCAGCGCCATCTACTGGAGGCTGGAATTCCTGTTGTGCATCAATTACACTGGAGCAGATTGGTATAAACTGTGCCCACGAGGGATGTCACAATATCGAATGTTAGTGCTCCGATTATTGTGAGGGAAACGTCACGATTTAACGATTATTTGCGATAATTGACAAATAAAGACATAAATCCTTAGTTTTCTTTCATGCTGCTAGATAACTGATCCAATAGTATGTGACCAGACATGAAATCTAACTCTGAATGCAAAAGTAAAATGATTGTGATTTTAAAAAAGCCATATTAAAAGAACTTGAGACGTAGGTTTAATTTTTGAATTGAAATGACCTGTATAATCCTGATGATTAATCTTGACATGCCTTGTTCCTTCCTACCAAATATACTCCTAACAAATATTGTACTGAGTAATGTTACTTCAAACTAATATTACGCATGTGAATGTATAAAGTAGCGAAATTACCCGTGAGAGTAAAAAAAATACTGTTAGAGTAGGATCTGATTTATATTTAATAGTTGATTTAATTGGAAAGGCAAAACATAAATAAGGAATGCGATAAACTAAATCACACTGCAAATTTCATAAAACTAACCAAGATTAATTCACTTAAATCTAGATAAAAAAAAGCTTACTTATCTTGTTTTGAGAATTTTTCACTCATTAAACGCTAAATGTGTAAGATTATTAAGCTTATTTCAAGAAAATATATATATTTTTTCTTATTTAGTTTTTAAATCTATAATCTAGTAAGAATACATGCAAAACAAGCAGAACAAGTTTTCAGACGTTAAAAATAGGATCCTTTCTTAAAACAAGAATATTTTAGGTACAATAACTTTTTTTTCCTAAAAATAAGAATGTGACATCCATAACATTTTAATATGCATTTATTGAATGCTTAGGCACATAATTTCAAAACCACTACAAATAAGGTAATAAACAGAACCCTTACAATATCCAAATCATCTTTAGTTTTTACTACAATGACATCTTCAAGGTTATATTTTGTCATAACGTACACACAGCTGTTGAAATTGATTGGATAATATGATGTATAGTCAAGAAGTTTTTCAACATCTGTCAGTTCTGTTGCTTGCGCAAGGTTAGGTACAGCAATTTCATATGCAAGAAAATCTCTGTTTAAACCCATTGTTTCATAAACCTGGTATTCAAAGCAATATAACGCACAGTTAACAATGAAAATATTTTTTACAAGCCCAAAGGTGGGAATTGAACCATTTGCAGAGATGATTATCAGAGACCTATCACAAATGTATTTGTTACCATACAGAACAAGCCACTTCACCCTCACTGCATGTTGTACATTGTCCATCCCTAAGAAATCTCTAACTTTTGTTCTGACATGTTCAATATTAGCAACTTCTGAAACAGGACCCAATTCTTTCTCATGTAAAAAAATCGGGTGCTCGGTGCCTGCTTCATTTTGACAACATTCCAATAACTGATTGTGATTTACAAGGGACTTACACACATTCTTAAAGTTCAGTTTGGAAGACCATTGTTTAAAGAAACTGTTTAGACTCAAATCTCATGCACATATGCCTTATAACAGGTCCCAGAGACATCATCTGAGAAGGTAGATGCAGCATGTAATGTTGCTTTGGGATTATATTATTTTCTGGGAAGAGTTGTCTAAATAGCTTGAGATGATCTTCTATCATTTGTTTCAGTTTTAACACAGTTTGTACAGACACAACAGGGGCAAAAAGTATTACAATTTCAATTAAATCCCAAATAATACGGACATAGGGATTTTTCTCTACACTGTCCAAGAGGAATGGCAAAATCTTTATCAATATCAGCATTTGCCCAGATGATTGTTTGAGTTTATTGTCATTTGAGGCTAATGTAGCAACACTTATTGGAGAGGGCTTATCACGCACGTCTACTGAAGAAAAAGGAAATGTCTGCATCGCTGCATTAAACATGTCCAACTCCAACTTTCCAGAGAGAATAAGGTATTTCAACACACACTTAATTTCCATAGGTGCTACACCTTCAAGCATAATGTGCATAATATTCTGTGGCATTTGCTCTATTAGATTAAAACCTGGAAAATCAACCAACTTGCTTTGTCGGTTTATGCCATAGTTTTGAGGGAGGATTTTAAGAATTCAGTGCTAGCCCTTTCGATTTCGATGCACTGCCTAATGTGTCGGTCCATTGTCCTTTTAGTGAAGCTCCTTTCATTAAAGTTTGTTTGCATTTCATCAAACATACACTCACAATGACAACATTTGCTGTATGCAAAACCAACTCCTTCCTTAAAACCTGCAAGCTCATGCTGGGCAAGTGTGTCACCGCACACAGCGTCAACTGCACCAGTTAGGTGAAATTGCCCATTCACAGTATCAATATTTATTCCATTGTACAGCAACTTCAAATCCTGGTCTATTCTAGTTAATATAACATCTACCCCGCACTCATCAATGTCCTTTGCCTTCGCTATTGCAAGGAGTCGGATTGATGCAAGCTTTGACCTAAACTTTGGGTCTATGTTGCCTAAAGTGTAATAAAACATTAGTAATTTATTTACTGCTGCATGTGAGTCCAGTGGATTACAAATTTCAATCTCATCTGAGTACAGTATCACTTGTAAAGCAGATTTCTTTTTAGAAAACAATGGATGGGTTTTGAAAATGCTTCCATCATTAATGTCATATACAAAACTGTCTTTGGGGCAACTTTGTGGACTGGTGTTGAGCATTTCAAATATTTTTGAGTTAGACAACAGCTGTTTAAGACTTTCAATAAGCGGGACATAGTAGAAACACTTGTTTTTGATTGCAAGAACCCTTGATTCTCCCTTTTTAACTCTGCAGGCATACTTGGAAATGATAATCTCCTCAGGTGTGACAGGGTTACAAAGCTCCTGCATTGCTCTGTCCTGCATGTTCGCTGTGGAAAATACGGCAAAAGGATCTTGAAAGTGATCCAGTGTTGATAGAACCTCTTCTTGTAAATGTTCAATGTTGGAATGTCTTTCAAAGACAGTCCTGATGTTCTCTCTTAGGGAACTCAGAAGTGCCACTTGATACTGCTGGACGCCTGAGACAATGTTGTTAACGCTTCTCTGAAAAACATACAATCATGGAAAAAAATTATGTTAAAAAACAAACATAACATCTCAATAAAAAACAAAACATAACAAGGTAGACAACAAAATATCCTTCATCAAATGAATTAATACATTTTAATAATATACTCTCTTTGTTTAGTATAAAAATGATAAAGCGTGTTCTTCATCTTTTCACCAATATAGGCCAAACAAATGAACTAAAAAAATTAACTAGCAGCAGCTATAGATGTATTGGCAAGATATACAATTTGAATTATTAAAACCCGATTTTTTACCTGCATGTGTAAAAATCTGATCGTAAGATCGCAAAATATTTACCTAGGTAATTTATTCTGACTATTGCACATTGTCCTACTTTTGTTCTGAACTTGACTCTACTTTAATTTCTGTGGAACTATGCATAACCACATTTTTTTATACCTGCCATGCTAGTATCAAAATATAAGAATGGCCATGTTTTTATGTTTTTACATCACATTGACATGACTCCAAATATGCCTGGTAAAAAAATAAAAACAAATCTTACCTGAGATAGGTGGCATTGCTCCCGCACACCAATAGCAAATGCAGCAGCACATCTGGCAAGATCCATAGTTGCTCTTCCACTCTACAGAACGGGAAAAAAGTATTATAGTTAGTCCAGCATTACTATTCTGTAAAACCTCAATCAACCAAAGCCAATATTTTAATTTTGTCAATTTGTTCATGCAAGAACCTGTACCTGACGCACGCAACGTTAAGAGGAGATGGAAAAAAGTTCTATGAGCACTGGGTAACCATGGTAACCATGCACTGCACGCCCAACCAACACCGTGTTGATGGTGCACCTCTCTAGACCATTAATAAGGCCACTATAATAAGGCCACTATAATAAGGCCACTATAATAAGGCCACTATAATAAGGCCACTATAATAAGGCCACTATAATAAGGCCACTAAAGGCAAAGGACTGTCTCACCTCAGGAGCGCTCACAGATCTGAGGCTCATCGCAGGCCAGAGCACTCTGTGCGCAGTGACAAACACAGCATACGTACCAATGCAAACATGTAGGCTAGATTTCATACAAATAGCCCGTTTTGGGGGTCTCCAGGAGAATTGTTACGCAAAGACATTTATTTACTAAAGCGTCTCGACTCGAAATAACGGAACAACTGTACTCCGTATTGCGCATCACGAATAAAGTAATCATAAAATCATAAATCGTTACATTACCTGATTCTGACATTGATCTTCCACCTCCACAAAACTTCCCGGTGGCTCCTGTTGCTCCAGCGTTGCAGATGAAGCAGACGCGGTAGATGGCGTGTCCGCTCCGGGTACAGCGCGCACCTGCTCCGCCCCGTACCTTGTTTCGGTACAGTCTGAAAAAACAACTGTACCAAAGTTTTCTCGTCCTATGGCAGCTGCGTTGGATGTGGTGGTCAGCCATCCTCTTGGAGGGTTCCCAGTAGCTAAATAATGCGAATGCGTGCGTCGGAGATGGTAATAAAAGGAGTTGAAAACACGATATTCCTCGGCGCATCCATCCACTCCACAAATGACGCGGAAGTCTGGGCTCCGACCATGTGCAGTATTAATATGACTTAAAAGGGACACACACCTCCAACAGGCCATGATATCCCAAAAGCAGAAAATCACTTTTGTAGATAAATCTGTCGTGTCTTCTTCTCAAATTTGTTTGAATGGAGAATAATCTGCCGCGCTAGGTTTGGACAATACCAACAAACACCGTGGGATTATTAAAATAAGAAGTGACCCGAAAGCGCATACAAAATAAACGACAGAAAAACCATAAATATGTATATCAAGCATGTTTTATAAAAAAATGAACGACATAGATTAATTTAGTTTATTTAATACATTTTGTCAGTGGAACATTCCGGCGGGATCAAGCGGAAGCGATGACTTTGACTTGGTCAAGGCCACTCAATAAATTTTATTTAGTAATGCAGTATTGTTACCATGTTTTATATATTGTACGTCCCATATAATATTATAAAAATTGCATGTATATTTTTGGAGGTCGTAAATTGCAAGGTGGTATGAATTTGTACAAAATCAATGTTACACCCCCATGGCCATTTCCAAATGGTTGTGACCCAGAGCGATCTGCGCATGGATCTTGCGCATCTTGCGTCATCAGTCAGTCGAGAAAAAAATGGTCGATTTGAGAACACGAGGTAAGGTTTTTGTATTTCTCTTTTATATTAGTCAAATAACTAATGCTTTGCAAGAATTGAAAAGTGATACAATTTTGGTCAAATCATGGGTAGAGCTGCAATACAATATTTTTTAAGCATAAATTGTGGCTAATGTAGAAGGCTTACAGATGCTAGTTAGCTTAGCAACTATTGCACTTAGCTAGCTGCGTTGGCGCCACATTGGACCACAGAGTGTCCACACAGCACATTTGTATAAATTAGGTATAATACAGGAGTGAAATTTTCAATGTGTTTAAAGAAAATAAAATTTACTCTTTCATTCTATTTGAAACGTTGGTGGGGTTATTTCTTGGCATGCTAATCAAGTCTTCAAAACGTTGCTTATATCATGTAGCTGAAACTAATGACTCAAATAAAAAGCATTTTAGATATTTGGACTTTGTCAGAAATTGTATTACTTGGTGGCCAATCTTTAGGTTTATTTTAAGTTGTTAGTTTACTTTGGTAATTGAACTAACTTAATTTAATTAATTTAGCATTAATGTTTTCTATAGTAATAATCATGATTCATTTAATTTGTTTGACAGGTGATAAAGCCAGGGAGAAACTGGATGATGTCACAGTATCTATCTTAAAAGGTAACGTAAAGTATATTGTCTTGGTGTCTACATGCTCTACATTGTATGGACAATGTATGTTGTCTTTTTGTCGTAATTAGCTGTCAACATTGATGAGAGCTTGCTTTCAACACTGAGTCGTGATGATCTGAGGGACCTTTTGCTTGGGCCAGAGCATTTCAGAAGAAGGAAACAATTGTGGTCATTATTCAATCCAGAGGTATTTATTATTTTGTTAAAACATTTGGTTCTACAAATGTGCATTATGTTTAGTACTTGCAGTTCATTGTTTGTTTATTTCTGTAACACAGCAAGACCATACTGTTACTGCAAAGCAGGCTTCGATTATCCCTCAGACCACTGCTTCTCCCAATACAACCCCATTGAAGACCCTGCAGCTCCCCTGTCCACCGGAATATGTGGTCTACACCGATACTGAATTGGAGCAGTGCCGAAAGAACTACTGTGACATGGCACGGAAGAGTGTATCATGTCTAAAGAGTTAAGATGCAGGCTGGTGAGGAAGACCATTACAAGTATGGTGTCTCTACTTAGAGCAAGCCCCGGTCAAATGGTCCAATATCCCTCCAAAACCGATGTCACTGCAATGGCTAAAAGAATCGTGGAATACAATAGACAAGGATGACTGCACAAAATATGTATGTATGATTCTTTTTGTTTTTGCTTTTTAGACTAAATGTTGTTCTTTTTGGTGCAACCATGAAAATAATTTACAATTTGTTTCCAGGGGAGCATTAATGCCTACCTGCTAAAAAGATTGCAAAATATAAAATCCCCAGTTAAAAAGCAGGATCCGACACCTGAGAGAGGCCGGCCAAAGAAAAGGCGTATTGACTTCTTGAGTGACAAAGAATTAAATGAGGAAAAGGCAGATTATGATGCTGATTCCAGTGGGACGACCAGTGGGGCATCAACCATTCTGCTTTCACCAGCCAGCAATTCTGATGATGCTTTTAATTCAAATTCATGTAAGTACCCTACAGTATGTAACATACTCCATACACAAAATCTGTTAAACAATATTTTCTTGATAAGCATTATTTGACCATATTTGGATAACTCAAAATGCATTCTTGTCAAACCATATCATTAAGGTAAAACCTGAAGTCAGTTCTTTGGCTAATTTACTGCGCAAACTTCCGCCCTAAATTCTTGCAGTGGAGGATATTTTATCATTTTATTACATTTTTAACAAGTCCTATCAGCTTTCAATAGTAAATTAAAATAATAGTTGACTGAAATGTTCTTTGATTTTTCCATTTTAGTGGAAGAGGATAGTCTGCTGATACAAGTCAGGCACTACAAAACACTCCAGGAAATGTATAGGAAGCCAAAGCCAAACCAAGATGCGGTGTCCCAGTTATTGGATCTTGAGTTTCAGGCCAGAAGGGCATACATTGACTCAAATGCCACCAGAGAGGAGAACAGAGCTGCCCAAATCTTGGAAGCGCATCCATGTTTCAAGGAGCTTCATAATGTAAGTTATAATAAGTCAGATTTGATTTTACTGTTGCACCAAAATAATCTTCTTTTCTCATTTCAGGTTTTGGGTGAGCTACGCAGGATTTTGGACTCATCCAATGATAAATTCCTGGATCAAGTTCGACAGAGATGGGGGGAGTTCTGCTCCAGAGTCCACTTTTATGGGGTGTCTAAAAAAGCAATGAAGCCACCTATGATGATGGAACAAAGTAAGTTTTATTAGTGGCTTTATTTATACCTCAAATTTACTGTATGGAATTTTATTTTTATTTTTTGTTACAGCTGATGCCCACATTGCGTTGGTGAAGGCGCTACCAGCACTCTTTCCCTCTTCAGTGCTTCCGCCCCAAAAAATGGGGTGTGCCAGTGAGGCTTTATTGCACATCCTTAAGGTAAAATGCTTTTTATAGAGTTGCATTAAGAACACACTAACAGTTGACATTTACAACACCCAGATAAAATGTTTTGTTTTTCTGTTTAATAGCCTTCAGAAGACCCATGTTTTTCTACAAAAGAGAACTCTCTCCTGTCCTGTACTACTTTTCGATGGTTGCAAGTGCATCATTGCGGTGGGCAATACACCAGTTGCAACATTAGATAAAGAACAGCTTGTTGAGGGGGTAATTTATCTTATGTCTTATTATTACACTTTCCATCTGACGTACCCCAAATGTGTGGCAACCTTACTGTCATTCAGACAGAAGTACTTCAGGATGCCATTCATGAGAGCGACACCACCTCCTCATACAAAAAAAGCCCTGGCAGAGTGGCGTGATTTCATTGGATAGTAGTGCTGTATTTTGGAGATGGAGGAAGGGGATTTTAGAGTGTCTGTTTTTCTCTTCATTGTTTTTTTGTATTTGTTGAAATTGCAGCTTTGTTCTAAAAGCGTTCACATGCAAGATTTAGGTGAGCAAGTTTAAGGTCTTTGCTTTGTGAATGTTTGTGCCACAAAATGTTTTTGCAACAGTAAATCTGTGTCCATTACAGATGTAATTTTATACTTAGCTATGGCACTGGATTGTTCAAGATTTTGTCAACGTGTACAATATTTTAGAAAATAAAGATATTGACACTCATTTTGAGTTTCTTTTT
The DNA here is from genome assembly GCF_026437365.1 of Eucyclogobius newberryi. Classification (NCBI taxonomy): domain Eukaryota; kingdom Metazoa; phylum Chordata; class Actinopteri; order Gobiiformes; family Gobiidae; genus Eucyclogobius; species Eucyclogobius newberryi. Next base: position 29,393,469 of record NW_027316389.1, read on the forward strand.
ACTTTTTCTTGAAATAAGCAAATTAAGAATTTAAGATTTATTTGCTAAAATTAAGTATAAATAAAACTAATAATAAGCTTTATATTCTAGTTTTAAGATTTTCTACCTTAATTTGCTGCTTACAATTAGTGTTTTATGCTTAATTTTAGATAATTTAATTTGGATTGTTACTTAGAATAAGTGTTTTTAGCTTATTTTAAGAGTTATACCCACTTAGAAAAAAAGTCTTATTTCAAGAATTCTTGATAAGTAAAATTCACTTACCCCACTGGCAGATAATTTCACTTAATTCAAGTAGATTTTCCCCTAAAACAAGTGTATTTTTCTAGTTTTAAGGTGGTGTAAATTTGCAGTGCATATGAGAAGTGGTGCAAGAAACACAACACAAATGTTCAAATCCTTTCATGTTGTCAACAAGGTTTTGTCACTTTTAGACTTACAGTGAGAAGAAGAACCAACATTTTTACTCAAATCAGAGTCTTTTACTTCAATCCAAATAGTTCTCAAGTAGGAGTGAAAGTATTGTGTCCACCAACTACGCCAACCAGAGGTAAATGTGCCTTAGTACTGTCCACCTCTGGTTCACACACTGTCGATGGGTTTCAAAATGATGAGAAATTAGGACTGTTGCCATAGCAATTAACAATTTTAACTAAATATTGTACCGTTTAATAGTATAAAAAGTCCTCAGAATGTTGCATTTAACAGAAAGCTGAAACCCAATAAGGTCATAATAAAGGCTAGAAAGAGAGCATCACCATGGTAACCTACAGTATCCAACCAACAGTTCCAGCAGCCATGTTTGAACTGTAGAATTCTACTGAAGAACTCGTGCCAACTAACAAGGACATTTTAATCACGAATGTCTCTGAACATTTTATCATTTTAGTTTTTCATATTTGTATATTTTTAATTTTCATGTTATACCAAACTATTGTGAAAAACATACTTTTAGGTGATACATTTATTTCATAGAATAGTAAACAGAATAATGATCAATGGTTGTGTCCATATTGTGTATTGACAAACATTTAACTTTTAATTCTGCATAAAATATAGACCAGAGCGGTGTTTTTTGGGTGAATATTGATCTTCATTTATTCATTAATGTTTTACTGCTTGTTCCCATTAGGAGTTGCTAATTAAAGCGGATATGTGGTTAAATTGAGTTAATAACCTGATTCAACAGTCCTTTTGGAATTAGAAAAATGTCAAACCAAAATTTGTATTAAATTTCTTCTTTCTGTGATATTTTAAGGCCACGACTGTTTTTCCTGGTGTGTGCATGCATGTGTTTAATGTGTGTATTTCTAAACAGTTCAAAATATGAAAATTATTGTGTGTGTTTTCATCCGTTTGCAGTTTTGTCATCAATTATACGTCCCTTCCCCTCTCTGTGTCCTCAGCCTGGAGACTTCCTGAGGATCTACAACCTCCGAGCGATCCCAGGCTCCAGTAAAGTCCCGGGACTGACGGGGACCCAGCCCGTGGAGCTGGGACACCTGGCCTTCCACCTCCACGGCGGGACGGCCTACGGGAGAGGCATCAGGGTCCTGCCCGACAACAGCCCCAATGTGAAGGAGCTCAAGAGGTACGAGGTTCAGACGAGTCGTGTGAGGGCTGCACGATACTGTGATTATGGCTGTTGAGTACTGCAATATTGATATTATTGACATATTTGTACATTTTGTCACAATAGTTTCGAAGAGGCGGGGCAGTTTTGAACAGGAAGTCAATGAATCTGTTTCTGTTCATACACCGTTTAAGAGGAAAATGTAAAGTGGTGATCACTTATGACGTAAACAAATGAAACAAATATAATCATGCCTAGATGTATTATTTAAACTCTGTCCAAATAAAAACTTCACAGAGACAGAACAATACTAAATCAAGGCTCATTTAGATAAAGGCAAAGCGTGAATAAAATCAGCCTTTTTAAAAACCGTAACCTTCACTTGGAGGCGCTCAGTGTTATTGTGGTATATTTAGTTTGTTGCTATATCGATTATTGCGTTAGCCAATATTAAATAGTTATATTTTTGTGATTAAATTGTGCATCACCAATTTTAAATATGGTTCAATTAGCTTAAATGTGCTCAATGTGAAGGGTCCCTGCTGGTTTCCATGTAAATGTTATTGCTTCGATTGATATAAGTTCCCTCAAAAGTCTCTTTTTTATCTTTTCAAACATTTATCGCATTCATTTAAAAAAATAACATAAACCAGAGTTTGACCAGTATTCACACTATGAGTTACATGCTGTAAATAAGTCTATAAGATGATTCATGTTGTAATACACACATGAAAACATCCCATTTCCTCCAAAGCACCTTAGGCCGTTCTCATTAACTGCAGTTGTCTCATGTCAGGGGACGTCTCCAAGCACATAGTGTCCATCTCTGTCCTTATGTTTCCTGCTGACCCACTGTATTAAACCAGTGTGTTCTCTGGGGCTGGAGCTGTCCCTGCCTCTGTTGGCTTCAGGCAGAACTCACACCAGGCCAGGAATGCGTTTAGGTAATCCGCTTCCTTATAGTTTGGCTCAGAGCATTTGACATTTAAAGTGGAACGTATTTATAAAGTTTATTTATGATTACATGTATCTGGCTCTTCGTGTTTTGAGAGTTGTGTTCTCTTAAGCCTTTTCCAGACGGGATTAGTTTTACCTTAGGGTGTCGATCAAATGTAAACGACCCCACGATTTTCACGGGATCAGCAATCTCAGTAATTCACTCGTTCTTATGGCAAACACATTGAAATATGAAACATCATGATACATTAGTTCAACCGGTGTTTCTTCTTTTTTCAACAATTTTAGATTTGTTTTTAGCTTTAGCCGTGCTTTAGGCAGCGTGAGACCTTTCTTTTTGACCACGTCGTTACCATCAGCATCTAAACCTTCCCAAAAGAGCCTCGGTGCTGCTCGGTCCTCGGTTGCCATGACGACGGGGCTGTTCTTCCTGCGTCAAGTTTTTAACCCAGTTTGTTTTTTCTGTCTTTTTTCACTTTTCGATTGTAGAGTAAAACTGTAATTGGATTGGCGAAGGATCCGTTTGAATCGATATTAGCTTCGAGGCACGGAATAAAAACAGCCCAAATCCCAGACAATAACAGACAGACTTTTCACAGACACGGGCGATTGTTTGTTATATATTACCAGTACAATCCACCCGAGGTCTCGAGGTAAACCTGGGCCTCATCGGGGGTTTTTCATGTGACTGTTTTCCCCATAGACTCATTGAGGCGTTTGTGCAAGATGAAGACGACTCTGCCATGATGGAGCTCTGGGGCACTCCACCTGAGTCTGTGGGAACGTGCACGGCGGGTAAGATGACTCTCACGTAGGCATGTCGTGTGGCTCAGCGGTTAACACTTATGCAATCTATGCCTGGGGGGAAAAGGAAACGCAAATCTATTTACATCACAACAATTTTAAATGAACTGAAACCGAACTCTTTTTAAAGCAGCGATGTTCAAACTTTGGCCTCGGAATCAAATGTGGACCTCAGACCAGTTTTTCTTGGCCCAAATGAACCTTTTACTGTATAATGAATGTTATAAATACTCAAAAAACAAATATCTTGATAAAAGACTGACCTGATTTTAACTTCCAAGGTGTAGGAGTAGTAATACTTTAAAACTAAACATTAAAACTATCGTCTCTGAATGATAAAAGTCAGCTCTTCCTCGATTTAGAAGTTCAGATTACCTTCTACAGCTTCATTTTTTACATCTTTCTTGGAGTAGAAGTAATGCTGTTTCTTCTCAAATCAATTATTATCAATGAATTCCACTTGAAATCAACATCAAACTGAACTGACTGTCATGTGGTTGCGGGATTCACAGGTTTGTTAATCAGAACGCCAAACTGTGAAGTAGAAATGACACGTAAACACGCTCTACTGTACATCGCACCATTACAGTATATTTTCACAATCAGAAAGGCAAAAATGAATGAAGCAAGTGTAAATTGAACACAAAAATGCACTGTTTCTATCCTTTTTCTTTTATACAATAAAATGAATCACTAATTATTTCCTCATATTGATCAATCCTAAGTTTAGTTTGATTATAAATGCAAATAAAAAGCTATGTCAATGCTAATTTCCTTAACAAATGTAAACTAGTGTTGAATGGCATAATAAACAACAATAGTCACATTTCTCCCTCTAAACTCTGCTCCAAATCACACACTTTTACTCACTAATTCTTCTCAATTAAAACAAAAAAGCTGATGATTGACCAAAAGAGACGACTCGTTTTGCGGAATTTCGACTGTATTCTTAAAGATGAGACACTTTTTAAATAAAACATCATCAATCATGTGTAAAACGTACTGTAAAATAAAGTGTGACTAACAGTATTGCCTGCTGTTTTTGAACAGAAGGCAATACCATAAGTATTCCTGTTTGTATGAATATGAAATGCTGGAATTAACCAAAAAAAAGCCGTTTATCTATGTATTTATGGCAGCATATGAGTCATGAAGCCCTCGGGTGATTTTTAGGAGGAAGTCACTCTAAACAAAGAGAGAGTGTGCGCGTGTGTGTTTGTGTGTGTGTAAACTGACTTCAGACACACATGGCGGTGAGTGCGGGCCGCGGGGACACTAATCTATTTGCTGTTTGTCTAAAAGCACCACGCTTCACTGGGATCAAATAAAAGAGTCCAGCCCGGAGCTTTTATTTTGGAAACGTCTCGTCTGTTCCCCGCTCCAGGCCCCGGGTAAAACGTCTGCAGGAGATTCACAACACACATAATGTTTGACCTGCTCTTGCTTTGCACCTTAAATGGAATGAATACACAGAGGAATAGCGTTTTTTATCTCGTGTTTTATCCACTGAAGCTGAGATAAAGTCCTCGCACCTTAAGCTGAAGCTGTGAATTGTGTTTGTGATGACATCTACATTAGACACAAAGCACTACATCAAGACAAATATTCATGATTAGTGCGTTTTATTCCAGGAAAAAGTCATCTTATAGTAATGTTTCTCTGGTCTAATTTCAGGTACTTTGCCTGTGTCAGCTGACAGCATCACGGGTAAATAGTATTTATCCTTTTTAATATAAAAGTTGTTATTTTATGTATTTATTGACAAAAGGAACAGTCATGGGAGGCTGGTAAAAATGAATTGTCGAAGTGCAGATGTTTTGGTTTAGTATAAAGAAATCATGGACCCTAACACATATATACATGATATAGTTTCTGTGTCTGGATATGAGTTTAGGATGTTTATAATGAATATACAGTACAGTGAGTAGAGTTCCTCCTGCTCCATCTGAGAGTGTGGCATCATCACATTAAACACACCTTCTTGTATGAACAGAAACGACCTGCAGTCACAACATTGACCCTGTGACCCTGTCTGAGGTCAAAAGGTCAAATGTCGGTCAAGTTCATCACGTCAAAGTCAGGCTGAAGTCCTACGAGCCCCAGAAACTGCACCAGTGCCTCAAACTCTTCTGTGACAAGTGCTCCACCATGTGTGTACAAAGCAACATCGTTTTACCTTCTGGCATGTGATCTGACTTGTAGTTTGTGTTGGAAGGTGGAATGATTCTACCCTCTGTCTCACTGCTCCCAGGCAGGACGTCCCGGATGAGCAGCATGTGTCGGGGGTGTTCTCTGCTGCGCTCAGCGACAGGAGGCCGTGCTCTGCCCCCGTGTGGGCTCTGTCTGGACAGCTGCAGCTGCCCTCTGACCCTGCAGGACCCTCTGACACTGCAGGACCCTCTGACCCTGCAGGACCCTCTGCTCTGAGTCTCTACTTCTCCCCTCAGCTCATGTCACACGGGAAGAACAAGCACCTCATGTTCCTCAAGGGTGAGGGCTTCTTTAAAGGTCCCATATCATGTAAAATCGACTTTTCAGAGCTATTGGTACCTCATATATGTGACCAAAGTGTTTTTTTGGATTGATTCCAGCAGTTTTTAGCGAGAGAACAGTCTCTATCCTTCCCCTCGGATGAGCAGTAACTCACCCCGTGCATATATGCTGTTTCAGCCCATCCTCCAGGAAGCACTCTGTAACTGTAACACCCCCCCCTTCTCTAGAGCTGTGCAATTAATCAACAGTCAATAACGATTATGATTATTGCTCTAGTTGATTACAAATGTTGTGTAATTGAGTAATAAAGATGATTAACATGAACTCATAAGTGCGTTCAAAGCTTGTGTACGTGTTTCCTCGAGTGGAAAAGTTCATATGTTCTCTTCATTGACGTAGTTTGAATAATTGTGATTTCAGTTATCATTCACATTATCTTGGTTATCATTTTTTCCCGTCACTCACGTTTGTATGAATGTGGTTTGTGTGTGATCACGAACTGTTCAGCAAATATAAGAGCAAACACAGTCTTTACAAGTTATATTGTGCCAAATACAGACACAGACATGTAGAAAAATACAGCCCAAATGTGTACAAATATCCTAGAACACTAACAGCAGCTGTGGGCTAATTGCAAGCTCTGCCTGCTACATCCTTTTTCTTTTCTGGGGTAACGCCAGGTCAACAACCGCCAGTAAGACTCAGTTGTGACTCCACTAGAATTAGTTGTGCTCAAAATACACATAGTTGGGCAGAAAAAGAGAAAACCTTGTGTTTCTCATTGAGTCAACAGAGCCAGACCTCGTCCCTAACAGAGAATGAGCTGATAATGAACGTGATTGTCTGTCCTGACACCTGGAAAGCACCATTAAACATGAACGTACCAGTATATTGTCTTTTTAACCCCATTTATGTATTCATTCTTAATATGTGGGGGATATTTTGTCTCTTCCTAGGTGCGAGTCTGGAGCAGGTGAAGAAGCTCTCTGCCAGTTACCTGAACATCGTCCCGGTGCGGTCCTCCGGAGGTCAGCTGGCTCTGCTCGATCTGTCGGCCCCCGTCCTGTTCAGAGGCAGGAGGAGATACTATGGGTAAAGTCTCATCCCGCGTTCCAGGTCCAATTCACCTGGCATATTTCAGTTTCCACCCCCTTTTTTCTGTGTTTTTAGGTGTAAAAAGTGTTCAAACCCTGCTGTGAAGGAGCCCGATGTTGAAGGGGTCGAGGTGGTCTCTGAGAAGTTACTGGCAGAAGGTCAGTTTGAGCCAATGAATTGTCAAAAGTCTTGGTTAATAGTACATTTATTTGCAAACTCACTGCCGTTACACCATAGACCCTTTAGTCACACAATTGTTGCTGTACTTGAAACAGACCCCCATCATACACACACACACACACACACCCACACAAACTACAGACACATACAAACTACAGACACACAAAATGTTAAATAAACATCTAATCCAGGTAATCCAAAGAAAACACACTCATATTTTTCTAATTATGATTTAGTTTAGGGGGATAGCTGTGTAATCGATATTTATTACAGTTTTACACAATTCAAGTTTCATTTTGTCATGAAAAATGTGTTGAAAATTACAGGAAGTATCCAAAATGCAAAGACATTTTTTACACCATTAACGCATTTTTATGACAGTTTAAACAATAATTAAAAAAAATAAAGGTGTCATCCGGTATTAGTCTAACTGTTGTGTAATTGATATAGATTTATACCCTTGTTTACAGTATGGTTGTGAAGAAACAGTATGTCACATCTGGAAGTACAATCATGAACTTCCCCAAAATAGTCAAATTGGAGAAAAATAGGCAATTTTTTTGTCAAATCTTGAATATTTTTGTGTGAAATGTTTAGTCTAACCTGTCACTTAAAGCAATCTGGACATATTTAGGGCACATTGCACCATTTCAAGCCCTTGTTCCCAGAGAACACTTGTGACTATGTTGTTGCTGGTTGTAGCCCTGGGTGTGGAGCTGCTCCGGTACGTGCTGCTGCTGAGGCTGCAGCTGCACGACTCCTCTGCCTCCCTGGACGTCCTGTTGTGGAGAGACGCAGTGAGTCGCATCACTTTGAGCCCACTTTACTCTTGATACCATCATCTGAGAGGGGCTTGTACTGCTGGAGGAATGACTGCGAGCTTTTAGTGAAATGCAGATCAGGAAACAGCAGGAGTCACAGAATCTGCCAAACTGCGATAAAATGGCTGGAGATTTGTAAAAGTATAAAGAGGATGTTTACCTCTTTCTTTCAACATGGAACTAAAAATGCATTGCTAAATATATCAACAGTGAGCTATTTTTTTTTTTTTTTTTTTTTTTTTAATCAAGTAAATATATTTTAAGGCAAGGCAAGTTTATTTGTAGAGCACATTTCATACACAAGGCAATTCAAAGTGCTTCACACAGCAGGAAAAATGCATTCAAATCACAAAGAAATTACAGAAACAGAACTACAATAAAATTAACTAAATTAAAAATTATCAATCCAACTGATTTTCTAAACTAATAAAATCACAAACAAAAGAGAAGAGTGCAAAGATAAAAATTAACTACAATAAAATTAACTAAATTAAAAATTATCAATCCAACTGATTTTCTAAACTAATAAAATCTCAAACAAAAGAGAAGAGTGCAAAGAAAAAATCCTTTCAGTCATATGACCAGCTAAACAAAACTGTTTTTAGCTTAGATTTGAACATTGTCAGAGTAGAAGCCTGTCTCACATCTTCAGGAAGACTGTTCCAGATTTTAGCTGCATAAAACTGAAACGCAGATTCCCCATGTTTTGTCCTGACTCTGGGCACCAGCAGGAGGCCGGTCCCTGAGGTCCTCAGAGTCCGAGATGGTTCATATGGCACTAACATGTCTGAGATGTACTTTGGTGCTAGGCCATGGAGAGACTTGTACACAAGCAGAGCTGCTTTAAAGTCTATTCTCTGAGCCACAGGGGGCAGTGCAGAGACCTGAGAACAGGACTAATGTGATCATACTTCCTGGTTCTAGTCAGGACCCGAGCAGCAGCGTTCTGGACGTACTGCAGCTGTTTTACAACTCGTTTGGAGAGACCAGTGAGCAGGCCGTTACAGTAGTCTAATCTACTGGAGACAAACGCGTGGATAAGTCTCTCTAAATCTAGTTTTGACACTATATTTTTGATTTTGGCAATGTTTTTTAGATGGTAAAAAGCTGCTGATGTTATTGATTTGACGTGGCAATTAAAGTTCAAGTCTGAGTCCATTATTACCCCCAGATTTCTAATTTGGTTTGTAGGTTTTAGTGCGAGACTCTGGAGGTGACCGCTAACACTTTCTCTTTGTTTCTGTGGGCCAAAAACGATTATTTCAGTCTTGTCTGAGTTCAGCTGGAGAAAGTTGTTTTGCATCCACAAACTGATCTGTTGGATGCAGTGACAGAGTGAATCTACTGGTCCATAGTCACCTGCCGACAGTGAAACATAGATCTGAGTGTCCTCTCCATAATTGTGATAGGACACATTTTCACTGCGTATCAACTGACCCAACGGCAGCATGTAGAGGTTGAACAGAAGGGGACCCAGGACTGACCCTTGGGGCACTCCACAGGTCAGGGTCATGTGGTCTGAGACACAGCTACCAATTTCAACAAAGTACTTCCTGTCTTCCAGATAGGACCTTAACCAGTTTAGGGCAGTGCCAGTGATGCCCACCCAGTCCTCTAGTCTCTGTAAGAGGATCCCATGATCGACAGTGTCAAAAGCAGCACTCAGATCTAACAGAATTAAGACTGAGGCTTTGCCCGTGTCAGTGTTCAGGCGGATGTCATTTGTCACCTTGACAAGAGCAGTCTCAGTGCTGTGATGAGGTCTAAAACCTGACTGAAAAACATCAAATGAGTTGTTTATTAAGAGGAAATCTGTGAGCTGTTGGTAAACGAACTGATTCAAATAAGTCTGTTTTTTTTATCAATGTTGAAATGCATCTATGTTTTTAGGGAACACATTGTTGGGATTGTCTAAACCTGTGTGGAGGTTATGACTGATCTTGAATATTTTGAAAGAGATTAGTAATATTAATGGGATTTTCTTGGTTAAAAAAAGGTTAAAAAAATGATCATAATTATTATTATTACATTACATTATTATTTTTATTTTATCTTTATTTCCATTCCCTATTAAGATATGAGAGGACCTGTTTACAGGAGTTTTTGTTGATAAGAGTTTTTGTTTTTGTTCATAAGAGTTCTTCTATTAAGAGATTTTGAAACTTCCTATAAGTTATCTGTCCTTTCCCCCTGTATCTACTGCATTGTAACACCAAAATGTCCCCATGTGTGGACAATAAAGGCATATCTTATCTTAACATGCCAAGCTAAGCAAACATGTTAAATGACATAAACTACTTTTATGTCTCTTTTCATCACCAGGAGTGTTTCTTCAACGTGTCTGCAGCCGACGTAGCGTCCAATCAGGAAGCTCAGGACCACATCAGTCAGACCATGTCCTCCCTGTGTCCACCAGGGGGCAGCACAGGTACGTGTTACACAGGGACATGTTTGTGAGACTTCAGGGACACTCATTTGAACGTGTGTCCCCAGCGCGGCGCCCGTGGCTGGACGTGTGTCTTGTGTCTTATCAAGCTAAAGACGAGGACGGCAGTGACCAGACGGTTTATCAGATCTGCCACACCACACTCTCCAAAGCCACGCCCGAGCCTGACCCCGCGTGACCTCCGCTTAGAGGTCAAAGGTTTCACTTGTAAAAAGAAATGTAAAAACGTCTGAGGTTTTTAATTGTGATAATATCCTTTTAATGCTATGTTTGTATGAATAAAATCGTTTTTTTTTAACTGGTTTGTGTGTTTGAAACAGTTTTTAATTAATGCTTTGTGTGATTTAATTGAATACTTGACAGTATTCAATTAAATCTTCATAGTTTTTGCTTAGGAAGTATTCTCAATTTCGTGTTTACTGCAACAGCCTTCATTAACGTACTTATACATATTCACTAATACTTGAATGTTACTGTATAAACCTTTTAAAACGCCATCAGAATGTTCAAAATGTAATAGAGCTAAACTGGAAGCTAGATAAAGTCGACCATTAAACACTTTCAACATTAACTGACATCAAATCTAAATAGTACAGATTTTACTTTTTGAATTTAAACAGTAGAAAGTTTGCTTTTTTGTTACAAAAGATGGGCCAAAATATATATTTTTTTAGCCTTACAATGGTGTATAAGCTTCACCAAAACTATAATTACTGGTAAAGTATGTAATATTCCTGAAGGTAAAATTCAAAAAGATTGTGTGGTCAAAATGTCTGCCTATTCAAATAAGTGTCTATTATAATCAACTATTAAATCAACAAAGTGTAATGCATTAAAACCAGACACTGATATCACTCATATCTCACCATCCACTCAATAAAAAGTGTGGTTTATGCATTTTTAAATTTGTAAATCACATCTTTCACTTCACGATTGACTCCAGTTGCTTCCATTCCAGAATTTAGAAAGTATTTATTTACAAACCTAAAAAATCAAAGGCTTCAAGCTTGAGAAAGAAGTGAATAATGGAGTTTGACATGAGTCTCCTCCCACTCATCCTCCCACTGCGCGCGCGCTAAAGACGCTCCTCTGTCCTCTGTCCTCTGTCCTCTGCGCGTCCCTCTGGTCACAGCTGTACCACAGAAGGATTCACGTTCTACCACTGTCCACACGGATGTATGGAGAGTCTGGATTTATACAATCTATGGAACCAAACTTACTTTTCTTTTTTTTAACGTAATGACTGGAAACGAGATACGCCAAAACTCCCACACATTCGTCTGCGTCTGCTCTTTCTCCCCCTCACCACTTTGACTGATAATGTAAGTGTCATTGTACCATCTTCACACGGGGTTTGTCCTGACCCGCGCCATGCTGTACGTAATCATCCTTACACTTGTGTCTCTGTGGCTGCGCGGAGACGCCCTAACGGGACGTCCGGGCGCACACGCAAACGAGCGCGACCCTTCCACCGGTCACATCCCGGAATGGGGCAGTGTCAGCGGGGAGCACGCGCCGGAAGAGCGTGGAGCCACTGTCCGGGTCACGACCACCGATCGGGGCGACATTGTGAGCCACACGAGAGTCCGAAAGTCCGTGCGTAGAAGTGGGATCGTGGGAAAAGACGCATTACGCACGGCCCACAGCAACGACGGCGACGATAGCAACGACAGCGCACCACAGAAAGTTGTATTCACTGCACAATCTGAGAACCACGTTGCATTTGCGAATGATGAGAAGCGATTGTCTAACTCTAGTAAAAGAAGTTTGCAGCGAAGAAGCCGCAAGAAGCGAAAAGAGCCGCGCGCGCCTGTTGCCATGGCGCAGGAGATGGACGCGCCTGTTGCCATGGCGCAGGAGATGGACGCGCCTTTCCCCTTCAACGCCAGCGATTACGAGGACTTCCCGGACAGCACCCCTCTGGCCCCGGTGAGCCTCAGACCCAGGAGGAAGCTGCACAAGAACCCGTTTTACCCCGTGACCGCGGCCACGTACGGGGCCTGCGCGGTGCTGGTGGCGGCCGGGCTCATCCTCGGCCTCGGGGTCCTCGGGAACGTGTCGCTGATGTGCATCGTGTGCCACAACTACTACATGAGGAGCATCTCCAACTCGCTGCTCGCCAACCTCGCGCTCTGGGACTTCGTGGTGGTCTTCTTCTGCCTCCCGCTGGTGGTCTTCCACGAGCTGACCCAGGACTGGCTGCTGGGGGAGTTCTCGTGCAGGATCATCCCGTATTTGGAGGTGAGTGTGGAGGCTGTGGAGGGGCTGATGTTTGGATGACGCGCAGTTCAGTTATACACAGACCGTTACTTCGATTCTGGAGCCCAGAAACTAGACTTCCTGTCTCGGTGAACACTAACATTGTTATTGATCGTCATCATGGTAATTTGTTATTGAAATAAATGAAGAAATTATAATAATAACCCCTAACCCCTAACCTTAACCCCTAACCCCTAACCTTAACCCTAACTCCTAACCCTAACTCCTAACTCCTAACCCTAACCCCTAACTCCTAACCCTAACCCTACCCCTAACCTTAACCTTAACCCTAACTCCTAACTCCTAACTCCTAACTCCTAACCCTTAACCCTAACTCCTAACCCTAACTCCTAACCCTAACCTTAACCCCTACTTTGTCCGGTTAAAACTAGTTTATGCCATGGCTCTGTATTAGCAAGAGTGTAGCCAACTCATCCCAAAACAAACTAGACTGTGCAATCTATAAGTTTAAAATGTTTAAACCCGAAAAAAATGTTGTTGGGTCAAAGCAGAAGTCGAACTCAGGATTTCATACATCCAAGTCTGTGTCTCTAACCGCTGATGTCATTTAAACAAAAGAACACGTTTGCACAGTTTCCTTACATTACAAACTTATCACCAAATATGGACTTCATTTGTCACAGTTTGTGTTTTTCCCCAGGTATTAAGTATTAAACTACAACAAACATGAACCATGCTTTTATTATTGTAGAAAAATGGCAATGTGACATGTGGTAATCCTACATGCTATGTGGGGTGTGGGCGGGGATAGGGGGTAGGTGGATACTGAGCACGCGAGCCTCAGTTGCAGGACAGTACAGGATTAACAGGCATGAATCAATCAAAATGCAATAAATTGAGGGAACACACGTCACTTACTAGTACTATTATGATCTACTTTCATTTTTACATTTACAGCTTTGTTTGTTTAGCCCACTTTTTGGACCCAACCGTGTGAAAAGTACTTTATCTTACCTGCGCCTTAACAAACCTCCTCAGAATGAGTCACACAAACCTTCAATGTCACACAACAGGGAAATTACATCCTGATAAACTTTAGACAATCTTTCTGTCAATGTGAAGTCATAACCAACACTCAAATAAGAATACATGTATTACTCAAGTAGAACTATTACTGTTATTATTAAACTAGGCATAACATCTGATTTATAATTTTAAGTTACTGCGATTGGAAGGAAAATATGAATAAATGAAGCCCACAATCTTGCATTTCAGAGGATCGTGCGCAAAATTGAGAAAAAGTAAATAAGCGAATCCACTCACGTAATATTGACAACATGAAGTTTATTTTGTCATTCTGGATTTACAGTGGGAAGAGGAACCATAACGTTTACTTAAGTACTGTTCTTTCAATTAAAATATACTCGAGTAAAGAGTGTGGTGCTTGGAAACTACTCTGAGAAGTACAGTGTGTATACAAAGTTACTCAAATAATGTAAAAGTAGTTGTACTCTACCACCACTGCCTACTTCCTTTGAAACAACCCTTTTCCAACAGATTGTTTAACATTCTCCTCCAACTAAATCTGATTTAATGTCAGTAAAATTGTCCTTAATCTTCAGCCTCCTGGAGGATTAGACGTGGCCTTCCCTCAGAGACGGTCCAGTAAAAGAGCTTTAGAGGAGGCTGGATGTTTAGGGGGAAACAGACTTTGGGCTGTAAGACTCTGTCCAAAACATTTAGAGACTTAGCATCAAATCTGTCCAATTTAGCCAAAGTCAATTGTACAATTAGTGTAACATTGTAATTGTTAAAGTTCTTATGCTACTACTGCCACTACCACAGTTTACTGCACAGTTACAGCTACTACTATTACTACAAATATAAATACACTGCGCCTAAAAGGTTTTCTTCATGTATTTTTAAAAACAGCAATAGTGTTTTAATACAGAATACAATTATATCAGTTGCAGCCGGTGCATTTAGACAAGACACTGTTTACTGAGCAGTGTCTGGTATTATACTTTGAGTACTGATATGTAGGATTACTCACTGCTTAAGGAAAAACCACTCTGCTTTTAAAATATTTGGATTAGTGTTTGATGATAGAAAGTGTCTTCGCTGCATCGATGTTGTCTTTGTCTCAAACCACTAAGTGCAGCGATGTCTCTGGTTTAAAAGGCCGTAATCTGACCAAAAACAGGCGGAGGATTAGACCTAATGGGACCGTCCCACCCCCAACACTTAGAGGTCACTGCATTAACCCACATCACTTTTGGACACAATCAAAATGGTCACGATCGGCGCTTTGATAGTGGAGCGGCTTAAGAGTTGACAATGTACTGTATATACTGTATATACTGTATATACTGTGTATATGTAAGTGCATAAATATGACTTTCTACCTGTATTTGAAGGATTACACTTCAAGTTTACAGTCATGTAACATCAAATTCCATCATTTAATCACAGCATCGTATTGATTCTTCTTTAGAAACGGTCTAATCTATGGGTCACTGACAGAGAATGACCCCCTGATGATAGTTCTGAGACCCCCTTTTAGGTCCTGACCCACCAGCAGACTTTATGGATGGATTATTTTAGGAAATGGATTATTATGATTGTATTAGATTGCAGTTATTTGTTTGGACAGCTTCCAAATCAATTTCATTCATATTTTGGAGTGATTCAAGTTCATCCCGTCTTGTGCTGAGTCTTTAATTGTGGCCTGTTTTCCAAATACAAGCATCAGCACGTCTTTTGTAACAGTGAAACATGTTGTCACGATATCTTAGCAGCAACGTTGTTACGAGTTACAATTAAAATGTACAAATCCGTGCAGTGGTAACATTATGTCTCAAGAGAGAAAAACATTCTCAAGATCAAGGCCACAGATGGGTTTAATATAACTCCTGAAAGGCCTTTATTATTATTAGATCTGTCCTATTTTATAAAGTTGCTACGTCGTGAAATACTGGGGCCATTTGTGCACATTTGGTTAATATAGTTTAATCTAAGAATGAACGATTATTTTGGTAATTTATTTGTCCAGCAAATTTTCTTTCAATTAGTTGTTTAGTACATAAAATGTCTGTGAATATGATATTTATACTCAATTTTACCCCAATAGAGCTGAACTGAGGACATCCTGGTGGAGATTATGTGCAGATGGAAGGGTTTTCATCACAAACACAAAATTGACACATTTCTCATGTCATTTTTATGTGATTCTTGCTCAATTAATGTCACGTTTTGGAGTCTGTGTATTTCTGTAATCGATCAGTTGCGATTAATCAATTCACTTTTTCCAGCCCTAAATTAATCTTAAATTTACATCAAGAGCTCAGAATATTTTACTCAAATTCACCATAAAAGAAGTCTAAATAACAACCGCCAGCTATTGTTTTATGCCTGATTTAAACCACCTAGCACCCTCGACCCAAATGGCGTATTGTCTTATCCATAAACCAACTTACGTATATCCCGAACATTGCAAATACATGCGTTCGCACATCCGGGAACTTGTGCAGTGGCAACCGAGTCCGCCATTTTGAAAGGGGCACAACAGCACGTCTACTACATTCGAAATCCAGGAAATATAAGGCCAAAATGCCCAAAACCTGCTTAATCTGTCAGGACATCGCTCTGTTGACTGACCAAGAAATGATAGCTTTGTCGTGTACCTTAGTTTGCCGTTATCGTCTAAAGAATCAAAGTATTCGTAGCTCATTGTGCCGTAGAAAAGGATGCAGTCGCGTTGGTTTTTATATATCGCGTTCCCCTTTTAAAATGGCCGCTATGGGGAGGTCCCGGCTGTATGACGTCACCGCCAACGCATGTATAAGTCATGTGTCTGCTCACTATCGCCCCCTCTGTGCAGGTCGCCTCTTTGGGAGTCACCACCTTCACGCTCTGCGCTCTTTGCATCGACCGTTTCCGCGCCGCCAACAACGTGCAGAACTACTACGAGATGATCGAGAACTGGGCCTCCACCACCGCCAAGCTGGCCGTCATCTGGATCGGGGCCCTCCTCTTGGCCCTGCCCGAGTTACTCATCCGACAGCTGGTCATCGAAGAGTCCGACCTGCCCGAGGTCACCGCCCCGTGCGAGCGCTGCGTCGTCCGCATCTCCACGGACCTCCCCGACACCTTGTACGTCCTGGGTCTGACGTACAGCAGCGCCAGGCTCTGGTGGTACTTCGGTTGCTATTTCTGCTTGCCGACGCTTTTCACCATCTTCTGTTCGCTGGCGACGGCGCATAAAATTCGCCAAGCTGAGCGCAGCAACGACAGGGGAAGCAAGAAGCAGATCCAGCTGGAGAGCCAGATGAACTGCGCCGTGGTGGCCTTGGCGATCGTTTACGGCTTTTGCATCATCCCCGAGAACATCTGCAACATCTTGAGCACGTACATGGCTGCCGGGATCCCTCGTAGGACTTTGGAGATATTGAAACTGATCAGCCAGTTGTTGCTGTTTTGTAAATCCGCTGTCACGCCGGTGTTGTTGTTCTGCCTGTGCCAACCGTTTACGAGGGCGATCCTGGACTGCTGCTGCTGCTGTTTGGAGGACTGCGGTCCAGAGAGATCTCCGGCGACGACCAGCGACAACAACGGAACCACGACTGAACTCGAACTGTCTCCGTACAACACGATTCGAGGAGACGCACCTTCTTCTACGGCAGCTTATTCCACTGTCGGGACGCACTGTTGAGGACGGGCGAGGAATGGGATAGAATTGACTTGAATATGCGTCGCTCGATCTGTTTACAGGGATTATGAATGAAATCGCACATTTTTCTAGATAACATAATTTATTTTGTGTTTTTCATTAACTCACTTGAATTGATGTGTTCTTTCTCATTCAACACGCCAAATGGTCACCGCACTGAGAAATGTCCGATGTATGTTGTAGAGAATTGTTTTGTGCTGAGACACGATCACATTTTCAAACTTTCCGTCAAATGTAAAGCACTTACCCAGTTCTGGTGTTAAAACAGATGAAGCTTATCGCTGCTCGAAGTCGTTTTATAGGAAGTATTTTTGAATGAATGGATGTATCAAATGTATAGTAATATATTGAGAATGTTAATGCTGCAGATTTAGCCATTGTAGTGAATCAGTTTTTTTGTTTTTTTGTTTTTATTGTATCACGTTACAGATGAACTGAGCGTTTGTCACAACAGATTCAAATTACTTTATTAAAAATATGTCAACATGAAAACAAATCTGTGATTATGTCGTTACTAATACCAGGAAACAAACTTATTTCTACAGGAAAGCAGTTATGACAAGTTCAAAAAGTAGACGGACCTACCAAACTGTTTTTATCTCACAGTGAAGGAGCAGCAGCTCTAATCCAAGCTTCTCATAGGTGACAAGTTCCACAATCTCTACATCTTTTACCAGTCTAATGGTTGAATGCATTTCCCAGTTTCCCAGTACTTAAGAGATATTACCATAAGCGTCATAAAGTCTAACAATATATATAATAACCGCTAATCGCTCCAACTCATTTCTTTCGTATAAATGTTTCCAAAATACACATCGCTAGCTGCAGTTGACTTTACAAGCCACTTTCTGGATCTCTTTCCTCTTGGCCCTTATTTGACAGTGGCCATAAACTCCACAACAGACATCTTATTTCAGCAGAAAGATCTTTGTGCAGCTGAGACAGAAACAAAGAGAGCGAGCAGCTGAAGAAAAGGGGCAGAGCCGGCTCACACTGAGAGCTTTGTGTCTGCAGACGACTAGTGTCCTTAACCCCCTCAATCAATATCCTCTCAACCAACTCGACACCATGTTTTCATCGTGAACCAGACCCGTGTTTGCTGAGTCATGTTCAAGAATGGGTGTCTTAAAGGTGAACAGGGTCACTTTTCTGGTGGAAGGTCTGGCAAATGTGCACATTTTTGGAATAATATATATTTAACCAGAATAGTCCCAATGAGATTTCGATTCTTTGACCTGAAACCAGAATAGTCGGAGGAAACTGTTGCCAAGAATGTTCCATAGCATGGCAACAAAGCAACAGCGCGAGGCCAGGTTTGGGGTCAGATTTGGGGTCATGTACTGAAAGCCTCTTCATAGTTAGAATGCATATTTTTCAAGGTATTTTGGAGCAATAAAAACACCTTTAATGAACAATTGCATGATCCAAGTTGAGTGCAATACAGTGGGACATTCACCTTAAAGAAAGATTAATTATTTAGCAAATGTTATGGATTCACAGACTCCCACTGTTGCTGTGGGTGTGTGTTGTGGTTTGGGTGGAAGGGTGAAGATAAGATAAGATATTCCTTTATTGTCCCACATGGGGAAATTTCATTGGTGCAACGCAGGTAGATACAGAGGTAGATACAGAAGAACAGATCACTTATAGGAAGTCTGAAAAACACTTTCAGTAGAAGATCTTCTACAAATAAAAACTCCCATAGACAAATAAATAAATACATAAATACAAAAAATACCATTGCATGTGATCACGACAGTAATTGCACATGAATATGTGTCACGACAGCACATAGATTGCACATGCATTTCACAGTAATTGCACATATGACAGAATTGCACATCAGTATTAGGTTAGGTCAGTATTGCGAGTGTTCAGTACTAACAGTTTTTGTTATAAAGTCTGACAGCAGCAGGAAGGAAAGACCTACGGAACCTTTCCTTCACACAGCGAGGGTGGATCAGTCTCTCACTGAAGCTGCTCTCCAGAGCAGAGAGAGTGTCCTGCAGGGGGTGAGACTCATGGTCCAGCATAAATGTGAATCTAGCCAGGACCCTCCTGTCCCCCACCTCCTGCACCGAGTCCAGAGCACAGCCCAGGACGGAGCTGGACTTCTTGATGACTTTGTCCAGCCTCCTCCTCTCCCTCTCTGTGATGCTGCTGCTCCAGCAGGCCACACCGTACAGGAGGGCTGATGCCACCACAGAGTCATAGAAGGTCTTCAGGAGTGGCCCTGTCACTCCAAAAGACCTGAGTCTCCTCAGGAGGTAGAGCCGACTCTGGCTCTTCCTGTATCAAATCAAATCAAATCAATTTATTTTTGTAAGGCCCAAAATCACAACAACAGTTGCCTCTGAGGGCCACAGGGAGAAATGAGGGCCACAGGGAGAAATGTACAGTGCGTCCGTGTTATGAGTCCAGTCCAGTTTGTGGTTCAGATGAACACCCAGGTACTTGTATGAGTCCACTCTCTCAATGTCCCGTCCCTGGATGTTCACTGGTGAGGGGGCAGTGGGGTGGCGTCTGCGGAAATCCACCACCATCTCCTTGGTCTTCCCCGCGTTGATGAGGAGGTGGTTCCGCTGACACCAGTCCACAAAGTCCTGCTCCAGTCCTCTGTACTCCGCGTCATCGTCGTCCGTGATGAGTCCGATAATGGCAGAGTCGTCAGAGAACTTCTGCAGGACACAGCTGTCCGTGTCATGTCTGAAGTCTGCAGTGTAAAGGGTGAAGAGAAAGGGCGCGAGGACAGTGCCCTGGGGCGCCCCCACACTGCAGGTCCGAGTGTCAGACACACAGTCCTGTGCTCTCACAAACTGGGGTCGGTCTGTGAGGTAGTCCAGGATCCACTCTGCCAGGTCATACTCCACACCAGCCGTCTCCAGCTTGTCCCTCAGGAGCAGCGGCTGGATGGTGTTGAAGGCGCTGGAAAGATCGAAGAACAGAATCCTCACAGAGCTGCCAGGCTTTTCCAGGTGAGAGAGAGAGCGGTGCAGCAGGGAGATGACAGCGTCCTCCACTCCGATGCCAGACCGATATGCAAACTGCAGCGGGTCCATGGCTGAGCTCACGGTGGAGCGGAGGTGGTCCAGGACTAGCCGCTCCAGTGTCTTCATCAGGTGGGAAGTGAGAGCCACTGGCCTGAAGCTGTTGAGATCTTTGGGGCGCGGTGTCTTAGGCACAGGTACCAGACAGGAGGTCTTCCAGACCTGTGGTACCACCCTCAGCTTCAGGCTCATGTTGAAGACATGCTCCATAACTCCACACAGTTCATCTGCGCAGGACTTAAGGAGCCTGGGGCTGATGCCGTCAGGTCCTGCTGCCTTCCTCACTTTAATCCTCTTCAGCTCACTCCTCACCTGTGCTGCTGTGACAGTCAGTGGTTGGCAGGGGGACCGTGTGCTGGGGGATGGGTGAGTCCAGGCAAAGTGGGGAGCTGATGGTCCGGGGCAGATAAGCGAAGAGGAACAGATGCAGGGCATTGTCCAGCTGTGGAAGAGGGAGCATGCAGCTGTGCAGGGGGAGGGGCGGGTGACCGATCAAACCTCAAGAAGTGAGCATTTAAATCATTCACCCACTGTAGATCCCCCTCTGTCTGGGCAGGGGGGATTTTGAAGCCCGAGATGGTTTTCAGGCTCCTCCACACTCCCTGAATGTTCTTTTGCTGCAGCTGCTCCTCCATCCTCCTCTTGTAGCCGGCCTCAGCCTGCCTGATCTTCCTCCTCAGCTCCTTCTGCACAGTCCTCAGCTCCTCCTTGTTCCCTGACCTGAAGGCTCTCTTCTTCTCCTTCAGCAGAGCCTTCAGTTCATGGTTAATCCATGGCTTGTTGTTTGGAAAACACCGCACCGTCCGGGAGGGAACAATGTTCTCAAAACAGAAGTTGATGTAGTCCGTGATGCACTCTGTGATGGTGTTGATGTCCTCCCCATGTGGGTCATAAAGCTCAGTCCAGACAGTGGTGCTGAAGCAGTCCCTCAGAGCCTCCTCGCTCTCAGCAGACCACATCCTCACCTCACGGGACACCACAGGCTGCCTGCGCACGATGGGTTCATACACAGGCCTCAGATGTACAAGGTTGTGGTCCGAGCTGCCCAGGGGAGGGAGGGGGGAAGAGGAATAAGCCTCCTTGGTGTTGGCAAAAAACAAGTCCAATGTTCTATTGTCTCTGGTGGGGCAGGTAACATACTGGGTGTATGTTGGTAGAACAGAAGAGGGAGAAGCGTGGTTAAAGTCACCAGAGATGAGGAAGAGAGCCTGTGGATGCTGTGTTTGCAGCCTACAAGTGCAGGAGAGCAGTGCTTCACAAGCATCTTCAGCATTGGCAGACGGGGCCACATAGACTGCGATCAAAATCACATGTGAGAACTCCCGGGGCAGATAGTATGGCCTCATGCCAATAGCCGATAGTTCAATATCCTTGTTACATAGCTGCTCCCTCACTGTGCAGTGTTCGGGTTTGGACCAGCTCGTGTTCACATACACCGCCAGACCTCCACCTCTTTTCTTCAAGCATTCTCTCGTTCTGTCCGCCCGCAGCAGATGAAAATTGTCCAAACCTACAATAGAGTCTGGCATTTCTGCTGTTAACCAGGTCTCTGTGAAAATAAAGACGCTGCTGTCCCTATAAATCCTCTGGGACCGCATGAGGCTCGCTATTTCCGTCATTTTATTTTGAAGGGACCTCACGTTACCCATGACTACGGCAGGAACCGACTTCCTGTTTGTCCCTCTCTTCTCTCGGAGTTTACGTCCAGCCCGTCTGCTTCGTTGCGTTTTCCTTAGGATGTCCGCCGGGATAACGTGACGATCTCCGGGTAAGACGACTGTTCTCCGCAGTTTCATGAGTTCCTCCTTTGTGTAAGCGCGGTACGGCGCCGGCCGGGGGGCGGGGCCGGAGCCGGGGGACTCAGAGCCAAGACACATCGCAACGACACGACGAAAACACTCAATCCAGCCGAATAAAGTCAAAACAAGTTAATTTAAAGCGATTCCAGTGCGTGTCCCGATCGTTCGTGAAGTTCCTCTTTCATATAAACGTGGATATAAACGTGTACCGACGACACGCCGTACTTTAGCGCGGCCGGAGGGCGCGGGGGGGGGGCTGGTGGGCTCGCTCGGAGCTAGCTCACGTCACAACAACACAACGAACGCAACGAAAAACGCTCAAATCCAGCCGAAAAAAGTCAAAAACAGTTGAATTAAAAAACTATTCCAGCGCGTGTCCCTATCGTACAGTAAAGTAGAAAAAATATACTAACTATATTTACAAAATATAGGAAATAAAGCACAATAAGTGTGAAAAAGAAGAGAGAGCGTTTACACCGGGCTGCCAGCTGTACCAGCGCCTTATGACGATGTTTCAGCGTGAATACAGATTTTCTTGAAACATACGTAGAGGTTTGTTTTGTGCTTTTGTGGATGGGTCAAATGTCTGTGCGTTGCTTTTCTCTCACTTTGATCTAACACATGTTGTGACTCTTTAACCAATCAGTGTGAAGTATTAGTTTGAAATCTCAGATCATTTTCTGCGAGAGCCGTTCCAGATTGATAAATGTGTAAATCTGGATTTAGAGTTCGACACAAATCAGTTCAGGCAAACACTCCATTCACAGCAATAAAATCTCCGTAGCACGACTGTACAAGCGGATAAAATAGCAACTTTTTGAACGATTATGCCCAAAGTTTGTGTTTAATTTGACCAAACATAATCAAATACATCTTTATATTTAGATATCATCTTGAAGAGGATTCATCCCCCTCCTCTGTTCTCGACTCAGCAGATTCCAGCAGCTCTGGGGCCGGTCTGACAGATACAGGCAGGTCTTTGTGCCCGCCCTGGTCCTCGTTACCATGACGATGCACACTGACAGACTTTTATTCTCTCATTATTATCACAGAGGGTGTCTGAGCCGGGCTGCTGAACCATGGGCAACGTGCAAATAACTAAACGCTGCGGTTTACGCTTTGGGCAGTAGCAGGCTCGGGCCACCACACTCGGAGGAGGACGAGGGGTTAAAACCTTCTGAAGCAGCTCTTTACGATTCTCTCTACATGAACAATCCAGCTCAATCTGACCTTTATCTTTGCAAAGCGTTCAAGTTTAGAGCAAACAGGATTGGAAGTCGCCTCAACCAAACGACATTCTCGTGACCAGATGGAATAATAGTCGGCCACTGGAGAGTTTAAGATGTGACTAGTACTCTTGTTAGTGTTTACTCAAATCTATTTTCTCAGATGTGCTGGGTGTTTTCAAAAGAAGTCGTACTCAGGCTGATCAGGTTTTTTCTTACCTTCAAATCTATCATTATTCTATCGCTCTCAAGAAAGATTACAGCCTCTACCAACTGAAGATGTTCAACCTGATCCTCACAACACTTTTTAGACACTTTAAGACGGTGTATTATTGTAATAATGGGTGTATTATTCATTCAGTCCACTCCTGGGGTCTCATTTATAAAGTACCTGACGGGGAAATGAGCGGCCTGGTCCAAAAACCCTGAACTTTCCAAGTCATGGCTTTCTGAGATGAGGTAGAAGACGGTCAATGCTCAGAGAGACGAGAAGGGATCAAGTCTGAGGACGTTTTTTATAGAAGTTTTGTCCTTTTGCTAAGCATTCTTCTCTCGCAAAGTTTTGTAAATGAGACCCCTGGTGATTGTGAGCAAAGGACTGAACGATCTTTTGGTTTGTGGGCGACCGCTCAAAGCCTTCCACCGCACCTGCTCCTCGACTTCATCGCAACCGTCTCGTATCGTGTCCATTCTCATCCTCCCAGAGCAAACACAATCGTCTTCAGCTCGGATTGTCTCCTCCAGTCTCCAAACACACTGATCTGGTTGTCTCGCTTTTGCTACGAATTCCAGCTCATAAGGCACCAGACTGAATGCATGACCCATAGCTGCACATGCGTCACGGTGAACGATAACCTTATGAATATTCATGAGCCCGGTAAATAATGACATGACATTCCCGTCTAATTGTGCTCAGTGGAGATGCTTTGTCCAGGCACATTCTTTGGTAATCAGAGTTTGGCTTTGATTTGCTGCTGGCACAGACCTTTATGTCCGTGTCTTTTGTGGTTACGGCACAGCGGCCCCTTCACTGTTGCAGCAATTAGACTGTGCCATTCATTCAGAAACAATGAGGCGACGGCACAACAAGGCTCGGCCGCTCAACAGGAGCCTGACTGATCTTTACCCAAACGCTTTCCCCTCTCCTCTGGGAACAGCACCACAGAAGAAAAATGACAACAAATGATGGATATAAAGAGTATATTAGGTAAACTATGATAGAATAAGGGGACAATCATCCTCCGGCTTGGTGGTCCTGATCATTGAGCACTGTATTGCAAGTTGACTCAGCGTTGAAGAACTGGTCAAAAGCAAAGACCGAATTTCGCTCCTGGTGCAACAAAGTTAAGGCTGGTTTAGTCTAGAGCGTCCAGCTTCGTTTAGCTGCAGCTCAGTTCTCTTTCTTTACCTCCTCTAGTCTTGGATTCCTCTATTCCTCTGCAGGACAGTCCCAGCCACAGAGGAGCCACGGCGAGGAGAGACAAGCCGAGGACACGAGCTCATGGTGTCTTTTCTCAGAGGTCTTATTTTATATTATTAGTATTATAGGACCTTTAAATCAATGTCAGACCATTTTCAGATACATTTTTAACTAAGATGATGCAGCTTGTTAAACATTCCTGGTCCTTTGGTGCTGGTCCTGCTGCTGTTTGTTTCCGCCCTGTTAGAGCTGTCACTCACAGAGCCCTCACACAGAGCCCTGGTGCTCTTTAAGGGACTTGTGTTTGTAGAGACTGATTCTCCTTCTGCTGGAGCCTCTCTGCTCCATCTTTATTGTCAAAAATACAAGTCTAACTTTGAGAGTTCTGGCAAGATTAGTTGTGTTTCCCAATCTTTCAATTCAATTCAATTTATTTTTGTAGCACTCTTAAACTGATATTTTTGTATCATATGATGGTCGAGCCAGGATTTAACTAATAACTTATTTCAGATGCAAAAAAGCTGCTGATGTCTGAGCCCATTATTACCTCCAGATTTCTAACTTGATTCTAAACTCTGGAGGTGGCTGCAGACACTTTCTCTTTGTTATCGTGGGCCAAAGACAATGACTTCTGTCTTGTCTGAGTTTTAGCTGGAGACAATTGTTTAGCATCCACACACTGGTCAGTTGGTTAAACCCACTGGTCCATATTGGTGGATATGTGGTTTCTAAATATTGATTTAGTGCAATCACTTTAGTATACAATGCTACGCTAACTCTTCATCGGGTAAAATGAGAAGGTTCGTGAGAAAAGGGCCTGTAGCGGTGCTGAAGGTTTAAAAACCACTAAACAATCACAACTGAAGCTGGGAAGTCATAAGGTGTGATATGAGGACGTCCCTCATTCTGCTCTTTAGATGGATAATCAGCTTTAGAATCAAGAATCCAAATGTACATGAACACATTTTACAATAATTAAAACTATATATGAATATTCAAATTATTAGTGAGGCTAAATATGAAATGTGTAATTTATGCTTGTCCTACACACTTGTGTTATTATACTTGCAATGAACATGACCAGTGCTAACATACTGTGTATAGTATATTCTGATATACTGTATACTGCTTTTCCAATGAGCCAAGCTCACATAAGTTAATATTTAAGGCGTTCAACATACTTACCATGAAATCTCTCCTGCAGGTTGTGACTGAGCTAAATGTTGTTTGGTTAATGTAAATTCTGCTAAGTCTGTGTCTAGACTGACATTTGCCACCTTGAACTAAGAGGAATGGAAGTGAAAGGGAAACGTTAGCACTGACGGCCTCTGAATGATCAATGACTGAATGAAGCCTTATTTCCTGGCTGGTTCTCACAGTGTGGTTGGGCTTTTGCTGGGGGCACATTCCTGATTGTATTTCTGTTATAGTATTGGGTGAACTTCAGGGAGGAGGGTCCATTGGGTGGTGGGCATTCAGTCCCAGCCTGTGACCTAAATCCGGCAGCCTTCTCCAGCACAAGCGGAGGACGGGACAATAGAGCTGTTATTGTGTGGGAACGGCTGCTCCATCCGACAGAGCAGATGATAGAGAGCTGGCAGCTCTGAACGGGATGTCCCACCAGGAGGCGCACGCACCACCCATCACATGTGTGTGAAGGTTTCAAATGTTACATTTACAATATATATTTATATTTATCTTTAGCCTATTGTGAAAGAGCTAATGAAAGGGACTGTGGCTTCTGTGGAAAACAAAGGCTGTTATATACTGTATATTCACTTTATTTTGCAATTAACTATCAAACATTATTTTATATGTTTTAAATAGTAAACTACATTATTGATCATTCTAAAGCAATGTACGCAATCGTAGCATTGAGTCCATAGACTTTATGTTCAAAACGGCAGAACTGATTCTCTGTTGTTGGCCCCGCCCCCTCACATACAGTGCATTTCACCAACAGTTTTAGTTTTGAAAATAGCTTTTGAACATTGATTTGTGCATGATCCAGTGTGTACGTTTCCAATACGACTTTGAGAGTCAATAATTGGAACAGTATAACA
This sequence comes from Eucyclogobius newberryi, assembly GCF_026437365.1. NCBI lineage: Eukaryota > Metazoa > Chordata > Actinopteri > Gobiiformes > Gobiidae > Eucyclogobius > Eucyclogobius newberryi. The sequence continues at coordinate 29,420,342 of NW_027316389.1, forward strand.
ATAACAAAAGCTGATTCTTTAACATGAATGGATTATTCATGTTAAAGAACTGTGTGTCTGACACTCGGACCTGCAGTGTGGGGGCGCCCCAGGGCACTGTCCTCGCGCCCTTTCTCTTCACCCTTTACACTGCAGACTTCAGACATGACACGGACAGCTGTGTCCTGCAGAAGTTCTCTGACGACTCTGCCATTATCGGACTCATCACGGACGACGATGATGCAGATACAGAGGACTGGAGCAGGACTTTGTGGACTGGTGTCAGCGGAACCACCTCCTCATCAACGCGGGGAAGACCAAGGAGATGGTGGTGGATTTCCGCAGACGCCACCCCACTGCCCCCTCACCAGTGAACATCCAGGGACGGGACATTGAGAGAGTGGACTCATACAAGTACCTGGGTGTTCATCTGAACCACAAACTGGACTGGACTCATAACACAGACGCACTGTACAGGAAGAGCCAGAGTCGGCTCTACCTCCTGAGGAGACTCAGGTCTTTTGGAGTGACAGGGCCACTCCTGAAGACCTTCTACGACTCTGTGGTGGCATCAGCTCCTGTAGGTGTGGCCTGCTGGAGCAGCAGCATCACAGAGAGGGAGAGGAAGAGACTGGACAAAGTCATCAAGAAGTCCAGCTCCGTCCTGGGCTGTGCTCTGGACTCGGTGCAGGAGGTGGGGGACAGAAGGGTCCTGGCTAGATTCACATTTATGCTGGACCATGAGTGTCACCCCCTGCAGGACACTCTGTCCGCTCTGGAGAGCAGCTTCAGTGAGAGACTGATCCACCCTCGCTGTGTGAAGGAAAGGTTCCGTAGGTCTTTCCTTCTGCTGCTGTCAGACTTTATAACAAAAACTGTTAGTACTGAACACTCGCAATACTGACCTAACCATGTGCAATTCTGTCATATGTGCAATTACTGTGAAATTCATGTGCAATCTATGTGCTGTCGTGACACATATTCATGTGCAATTACTGTCGGGATCACATGCAATGGTATTTATGTATTTATTTGTCTATGGGAGTTTTTATTTATTTATAGGAGATCTTCTACTGAAAGTGTTTTTAAGACTTCCTATAAGTGATCTGTTCTTCTGTATCTACCTCTGTATCTACCTGCGTTGCACCAATGAAATTTCCCCATGTGGGACAATAAAGGAATATCTTATCTTATCTTATCTTATTATGACATGTTTGGATGGATGTGGAGGTCATTTCGGGCCCCTGAGAAGGCCCTGAACAACAACCGGCCTGAGAGCAGGAGAATCTGACTAGGAATTTGAAGTGTTAAGCTGTTCAAAGTTCAGGCTTGTCTGACATTCATTTGGAATTTAAACCAAGACATGTCAAGTCACGGATGAAAAAGGTAATTGTTGTAATTGTAGGAAACAGTTGTGTCTTGTGGTTTGACAAAAAATGATCCTTTTCACCACGTGTCTGTTGTATTTCATCATGAACTGCCTATGAACACAGTTACACAGGCCCCGCCCTCCATTTCCCTGTAAAAAGGAGAGACATTGTGTTATTGGTGATACTAGACTGTGGTGTAAGTCTCTGCTTTGTCTCAGAACAAGGGCATGTTTAAGGTCTCTCCACAGCTCTGGAATCTCAGCCCAAAGATAAACAACTTTTACTTTCCATGTCACTCAAAACTAATGTCTTTAGGGTACAAATGTTTCTACTGAGTGTTTTCAGGTTTGGTGTCTTAGAAAGTTGATTACTGTACCAGTTTAAAAGGCCATACTTTAAAGGTAATGGAGTCAATTTGGAAAGATTTTAATTCATATTTTAGTCCAAGTTTGATTTTCATTTGAAATTACAATTTACAGCCCAGAATAAAAAATGGCGGATACAAACAAATCCCACAATCAAGGTCTGATATTATAAC